>NW_007246958.1:1263669-1266135 GCF_000164805.1 Carlito syrichta
TCAAAACCCTAACTTTAGCAGAAGAATCCAGATCACCAAAGTAAAAGCCCAAATATGGGAAAAAAAATTAGCAAACCAAAACCTCGTTCTTTGAAAGAATAAACAAGATCAATGGACCCCCTAACCAGATTTAACACACACACACACACACACACACACACACACACACACACACACACACACACACACACAAAAGAGAAATAACTCAGCATCTTCCTAACCAGAGAAGTGAAAGTTCTTTAGAACGAGAACTACAAAACACTGCTCAAAGAAATCCAAGAAAATGCAAACAAATGGAAAAATATTCCATGTTCATGGATAGGAAGAATCAACATTGTTAAAATGTCCATCCCACCAAAGACAATCTGCTGATTCAACAATACCCATTAAATTACCAACATCATTCTTCTCAGACCTGGAAATGACAATACAGAAATTCATATGGAAACATAAACAACTACGAATAGCCAAAACAATCCTTAGCAAAAGAATCAAAGCAGGAGGTGTTACACTTCCAGACTTCAAACTTTATTATAAGGCTACAGTAATCAAAACAGTCTGTGATTGGTACAAGAACAGGCATATAAACCAAGAGAATAGAATTGAGATTCCGGAAGCAAAGTCTCAATTTCTCACCAAATCATCTTTGACAAAACCTCCAATAACAACCACTGGGGAGAGTAGAATCTATTCAGGAAATGGTGCGGGAAAACTGACTGATCACATGCAGAAGATTGAAAGAGGACCCCTACTTATCACCATACACAAAAAATAACTATAAATGGATCAAAGACCTAAATGTAAAACCTCAAACTATAAGAATCTTAGAAAACGCAGGAGACACCCTTATGGAAATTGGAACTGGCAACCGATTCCTGATCTGAAACCAAAGTGCCCATACCATAAGAAATAAGATAGACAAGTAGGACCTCATCAAACTGACGAGCTTCTGCAAAGCAAAAGAAACCATCAAGAGAGCAGGGAGACAGCCCACAGAATGGGAACAAATATTTGTCAACTGCATATCTGAGAAAGGCCTAACATCTAGGATCTACAAGGAACTCAAGTGCGCCAAAAGGAAAAAAAACAAACAGCCCCATTAAAAAGTGAGCAAAAGTCATGAATAGACACTTCTCAAAAGGAGATACATGGGCAGCCAACAGACATGTGAAAAAGTGCTCAGCCTCACTCATCATCAGAGAAATGCAAATTAGAACCACACTGAGATACCACCTAACCCCAGTAAGAATGGCCATCATTAATAAAACAAACAACAACAGATGCTGGCGAGGATGCAGAGAAAAAGGAATGCTTCTACACTGCTGGTGGGAATGCAAACTAGTGCAATCTCTTTAGAAGGCAGTGTGGTAATTTCTGAAAGAACTAGAAATTGACCTTCTATTTGCCCCAGCAATTCCCCTATTGGGAATATACCTGGAGGAACTCAAATCATTCTACAAAAAAGATACCTGCACACGTACGTTTGTTGCAGCTCTATTCACAGTAGCAAAAACATGGAACCAACCATGATGCCCATTGAAGCTGGACTGGATAGAAAAAATGTGGTACATATAAACAACGGAATATTATACAGTCATAAAGAAGGACAAACATATGGACTTCGCAGCAACTTGGATGAACTTAGAGTCTATCATACTCAGTGATCTATCACTGAAACAAAGAAAAGAGTACCATATATTCTCACTCATAAGCGAACCTTGAACAATTATCATAATACTATAAGAAAGGAACTGGCAGTAGTGGGAAAATGCCAGGGGAGGAGGTTTAGGATTGGCAGTTGAGGGAAACTGCTAGGGGAGGGAGGGGCACACCTCATCAACAAGGGTTCCTGCATGATCAACATTTATATACCTAACCCTGAAATGTACCCCACATCTTTAAAATTAAATGTAATAAATAAATAAATAACACCCCCCCCACACACACACACACACAGAAAGAATTTAAATTTTTTTTTAGATCTTTTTGTTTTTAGGGCATATCCCATAAAGGATGCACAAGTTATGTTTTTTGGTCATTTAGAATATTTTCTCTATTCTGTCAATTATATACAAAGCTAAGTTCATTTGTTTTATTTTACTTTCGATTTCTAAGGATTGCTTTCCACTTTAAATTTAATTTTGTTTATAATTGCATAAAATATTTTATGGTCCAAAAATAAATACTGCAAATCTACAAAGAAATCTAGCTTTTATCTCATATTCTCTGCCACATTTCTCTCTCTCTCTTTCTCTCTCTTTCTCATATATCTTTATTGTTTATCCTTTCTCTAACAAGTATGTGTGTATATTCTTTTCCACTCCTTTCTTAGATAAATGATATCATACTTTGTACACTTTTCTCTGTGTTTTTTTTAATCACTAAAAAATGTGACCCTGGAAATTACTCCATAATAATATGCAGAAACAGTCCTCTTTTTTTTCTTTTTTTTTTTTTTTTGAGTTG
>NW_007246958.1:1266687-1315889 GCF_000164805.1 Carlito syrichta
AGGTGAGTCGATTGCCTGAGCCTGCGGGTTCGAGACCCGCCTGGGCAGCGAGACCTCATCTCTACAATAAATCAAAAAATAAGCCGGGTGTGGTAACGCATGCCTGTAATTCCGGTTACTTGGAAGGCTGAGGTGGAAGGATCGCCAGAGCCCAGCAGGTCAAGGCTGCGGTGAGCAGGAGCGGCCACTGCACTCCAGTCTGGGCAACAGAGTGAGATTCCAACTCAAAAAAAAAAAAAAAAAAAAACCAAATGCATATGTAAATTTCCTAGCTCTTGCCAAATTCTCCTCCACAGGAATTGTACTCTTTTGCTTACCCACCAGCAATTTATGAGAAAGTTTGTTTCCCCACAGCATGTGTTGCAGAATGTATTGGACATGTGCCCGACTGGTGGGTAGGATATGGTTTTGTCAGTGAAGATGTAATTTGCATTTCTCTTCCTACAGGCACACGTAAGGATATTTCCACACTAACCTCTCCAGCCTCATCCCAATTGACAACTCCCCATCTTTTTCTCCAGATAATTCACATTTTGTTTCTGATACTAGCAAGCAAAAAGTCCCAACACACTATCGTATTCAGTGAGTTTTTCAGTTGACACTACTCTTATTAAGAGCAAGGTGGAGTGTTTTTGTTCATGTTGTTAAGAGCTATCTCCATTTCTTCTTCTGTGATACCTCCATGAGGTCAGTTTGTCACATGCCGAACACATTCTCACTTCAGGGCTTTTGTGTATTGTGCTTCCTCTGCCTAGATCACTGTTTCTATCATCATGGCAGGGTTCAGGGAATGCTCTTCCATAGCATTCGGGTCTTTGCTCAGATGTCCCTCCTTGAGATGCCTACCCTGATCCACCGACCTAAGTAGCATCCATCATGCTATCTCCTTGGCTGCTTTATTTTTCTTCTAAGCACTCCCCACTAATGTATGCTGTGTGTTGATTTGCAGAGATGCTATCTATCTCCCCCACGGGAAAGCCAGCTCCGGGAGGACAGGGCTCCTCCCTTGTCTACTGCTGTATCCCCAAGTGCCCACATGCAACAGAGCCAGCCATGCAGACAGAGCAACTGAGTACAGGCACTGCTGTGGGCATCGACAAGAAATAAGTCTATAAAATTGGTCCCTGGAAAGGAGAGTGACCCTGAGAAGGGAGGTTGAGGCAAATGACATTGATTCAGGTCACTGGTCAATGGGGATGTTGAGGTAAGGGCAGAAGAGGCCCATGGGAAGTAAGAGGGACACTGAAGAGGGAAAAGGAAGGACTCAAACACAATTTCCCTTCCTCCTATTCTGCAGAAGATCCATGCCATGTGGCAGTTGCAATGCCCTTGGGCAGATGCAGGGAATGTCCTCATGCTACCACTGCCCGGTTGTGGGCAGTGTTGAGGCCCCACAAATCTCTTGCAGCTAATCACTGAGTGGCAATGCTAAAAATCCACTGTCACTTCTTCCCCTTACTTCCCTCCTCAGGTCCCACAGTCTTATGCCTGCCTTGATTCTTCATATAAGAAGGCATATTTCCCCCTTTCCATCCCCCATTTCTGAATCAGATGGTGCAGTACTAGGCCTAAGATGCTGACACTCTGGAAATATAGGGCTGTAAATAAATCAGATGTTTGCTCAGCACCCCTGTCTCTGGGCAATGAGTCCTCTGGGAGCTGCTCCCCTTCCTTCCACACTGGATTCATCTGAAGCAGGCCCTGACCAGGCCAGACCAGTCAGACTTCTCAGGAGGATTTTCCCAATCCAAACTGGGTCAAGAGCACCATTCCCCTGTGCCAGAAGCTCAGAACTCTTGCTGGCCATGTTTTTTACCCTTGCTCTTGAATGAAATTAAGTTCAGTCAGAAGCAGAAAGGAAAAGTAGAGAAAGGAAATCCTGGATGCATTAGAGTCCTCGTTTTCAGCTGCTCCCAAGGCCCAGCGGTGCCCTGCCTCTCTGTGGGTCTCATCATTCAACTCTTCTCTTGGTTATTTTAATATCCTAGTGTTATCCTAACCAATGTTTTCCTTTTTTCTCAACCTAATTCAGATATTGTCTCTGTCACTAACAATCAAAAAAGTCTTGGCCCACATACATACACAGACAGCTCTAGATTAAACAATAGGGGACAGTCAAGTGAAAGTCAGTCATCAGGAACTAGATATTCGGGTCTCCAAATGGTTCCATGGAATGGAAGTTTCATCCTCCTCCCAATTAGTCTTGAGATGAGGGAGTTAGTATCATTCTAAGCTCCCGCTTGAGGTAATAGCAAGAGTCCCAGCATGGATTTCTGCAAAAAAAGAGAAAACCTTGGCACAGACTCTTCTTTCCATCTCCACTCTTATCTCCTTTTCAGGTTTTAGAGCTATCTAACTAGTTGAGTCAACAGCTTTGAAAAGTTGCATTTTGGTGTGATGCCTACCTGTGTTTAGAATGTCGTATTTATTATTTTAGGGTGTCTCAGTTGAAACTTGGAATTTATCATCTTATCACACTCTCATATCCTTAGGGCTAACTTTGTGAACACATTCTGAAATCATTAATATACATGAATATTTAAACTTCACAATAGGTCCCAGCGAGAGATGAGGTAATTTACCCAAGGTCAAAAAGCTAGATAGTGGTCGAGCTAGATTAAATCCAAATGGCTTGTTTCCAAAGCATGAACTCTTAACTTCTCTGCTACACAAACTTTGACATTCTGGAGGATGAATATGAATACGCATGTACTTTGGAAAGAATTCCAGTGGGGATGTGGAGGTTGTATTGGAAAGCAACAAAGGCAGGAGGGAAGGAAATTGGCAATCTCAAAGTAACTTCAGGAGGATAGAAATACATTTGGCTGAATTTTTGGATTGAATTCACTAAGTAGCAATGAGCAATGCTGGAGACTGTAGAAATATAAAAGAGAGCTCAGTGACTAGATTGAATAGAGTGGTTGTCAGAGACAGAGAGGACGGTATGGCATGGTTAAAGTTTCAAAGTCTTATGTCCAAGGGGAAGATGGTACCAGCAACAAGGACAGTTTCCTTAAAGAGATGAAAGGTCTTATCCACTGACAAAATCAAGAAAGCCTTCAGTGAAAAAGAAGTGCATTTGATGTGGATGCTGAGTAGAACTAAGATGGATCAAGGTCTTGTGGAAAGGTTAGAGGTTTGTTTAAAGACCAACTATATCCATTTAGCTGGAATAGAAAATCTGAACAGGGCAATGGTGGGTTATAATAAGATGGGAAGTGTCATGGCCACATAGATTAGGATTTTGAGTGCCAGTGTGAAGACTGAATAAGTATATTTCACTCAGTAAGCTATGCAGATCTCTCAAAAGTTTAGGAAAAGCCCTGTGCATGAGGCTAAATTGGAGTGAGAAAGGACTGTAAATGTTGGTGATTCTAAAACTCTTGCCAGAGGCAGTAAGGGTGTAGATTATGGAGATGCAATAGTAATCAAAGAAAAGGAATGAGTAATCCCAATACTTTGGGAGGCTGAGGCAGGAGAATTGCTTGAGTACAAAAGTTTGAGACCATCCTGGGCAACATAGTGAGACCTCATTTCTACAAAAATAAATAAATAAACAAACAAATGAATAAATAAGCTGGGCATAGTGATACATGCCTGTAGCCCCAGCAACTTGGGAGGCTGAGGTGGGAGGATTGCTTGAGCCCAAGAGGTCAAGGATGCAGTGAGCTGTGATAATGCGCTCCAGTCTGGATGACAGAGTATGACTCTGACTTAAAAAAGGAAGAAAGCAAGAAAGCACATCATGAGACAGAGAGAGAGAAAGAGACGGGGGTGGGGGGGAGAAAGAGAGATTGAGAGGAAAAGAAAAGGAATGGATATGAGAAATAGCATGGGTACAGAATGTTTAGGATTTAACAATTAATTGACTGTCAAGGTAATGGTCCCAGAATAGGGAATGAAGTGAGGGAAGCAGGTTGGAGGCACCAAAGTAAGGAAAAGGGGAGACAGGAAGAAATGTTTCAAGGAGAATCCGAGGTTCTAAGTCTGGGTAGATCATAGTAATTTCAACTGTAATAACTTAGTTATATAGGTGATGAGAGTCAATTGTGCTCAGTTTTATACGTTAATGATCACGAGATACACAAACACATTTGTATCTTTAGTTGCTCATTTCAATCTGTAGCTAACATCATTAATCTTTACATTAACAAAAAGATTAATGTAAGATTAATCTTTACATTAACAAAAAAAAAGAAGGATAAAAGCTGAGATTACTACTTACAGTAGTAAGAGATACTAGTTTTTATTGGTACTGATTAGGGAAGGATATTATTTCAATACCATTATAGTTCTGACTAATCAAACCTCTAGCAATAGATTCCTTACCCCCCTACTGCTGCTCTCCTCATGTTAAAATCTATAGCATGAGAAAAACAAAGTACAGATCCTTGAATTGTAGTCTTTCTGTGCAGTTATTTCTACCCTTAAAAATGCCTAGACTTTAGTTTGAGGTGTAAATATGTTGACAAGATTTGATGAATCTTACTCTTTATTTGAATTTAAAACATCTTAAAGTGCAAAGAGACATCTGAAAAAGCAAATGTACTGTTTTTGGACCCAAGTGTCTAGTCAAATCTTCCCACCAAACCTGTTCTTCTTCCTATACTCTCTGTTTCTATTGTGACATCACCTTCCAAGCCAGTCACTCACATTGTAACTTCAGTCATCTTTGATTTCTTCCATTTATGATCCATAGCTTGACTGGGATTCAGGGCTGTTTGATCTAGAGATTTAATGAAATTATCACAGGGCCCTGTCTCTCCAGCTCTGTGTTTTGAAGGTCAGTGTCATTCTAAAGCTGATTCCCAAGATGGCTGCCAATAGCAACCTCTGCCTATATTTTATTCCACAACTGGAATGCTTAGTTTACCTGTTCACCTCTGACGGTGGCTGGGGTAGGGAATGTGCTATTTAACATTCTGGAATGCACCTAGAGAGAGGTGAGGCATCAGTTTTCCCTGAAGTCCATGAGTTGCCTAGGAATGAAAGGTTATGCAAGAAACAATCTGGTTTGGAGGGGAATGGATGCTGGGCAGACACCCATTAACGCTCACTACTGTTTCAATTCTTATACTAGAGAGACATTTTGGATCCAACTGATGACAAATGTCTTTGGCTAATTAGCAGAAAAGTAATATATAAAGGATTAGCAGGTAGCTCCTAGAGAATTAACAAAAATCTTGAAAAACAGTTTCACAAACTAGGTAGGAACCAAGAAGATCTAATATTAGAAGACAACAGTCAAGTGATGTTGCAGGAACCAATGAAGCCAGAACACTACCACTGGAACCCTTCAGCTGCTGGACTCATCCTTCCTTTGTTGCTGTAATTAATCTCTAAATGTCCCTGCGATTTTTTTGTCATACTCCTTGGAGTCAAAGTTCTGGGTGTGGTTTCCCATTGGTCAAGCCTGAGTCATGTGCCCCAAATGCCAGGAGATCTGGTTAGAAAATTTTTAGCTATCTTGGCCTCTCAGTGGCAGGTGGTAACCCCACCATAGGTCAACAGTGTAGGAGTTTCCTAACACAGAAAGTTTGTTAGAATACTAGGTAGCTCAGAGATAACAAAGATTCACTCTGCTTCTCTGCCCATCCCATCTTCTTATTCAGTACCCCCAGATTTGTCTTTGTGTGAACTAGTTTCGATCTTATCACTCTCCATCTCAAAAACTTTTACTGTTTTTCTATTGCTAGTGGAATAAAAATATTTCATCACATGGTGATAGTAACTAAAGAATACAGAACTAAATCTGTATTTTTTTTTCAAACTGTATTTTTTTTTCCAACTACTCCTCTGCACACATCCTATTCTCTAAACAAACTGAACTTCTCAATACATGCCATAATATTAAAATCCCTCTGTTTTGCTTGGGTTACTTCCTACAACTGGAATTCATCCATCCATCCATCCATCCATCCATCCATCCATCCATCCATCCATCCATTCATCCATCCATCTAATGAGTATTTATTAAATATACTATGTGCTCTGTATAAAATTAGTTGCTGGTTATAGAAAGATGACAAGTCCTTATTCCTTTCTTCAAGGAGATATTGACAGAAGGGAATGAAAAACTATAAGATAATATAACATAATGTGATGTGATATAACATACATAATTTAAGTTGTATTTGTCATAAATGATGTGAATACAAAATGTAATATGGGAATAGGAGGAGTACTTAAGTTTGGTGTAAGGAAGGGAATGAGAGAAGGTTTCTCTAAGGAAGCTAAGCTGTATTTTGCTGAACATTTCAATGTTTTTTAAGTTTTCTAGATAGGCAGGCAAGCAGAGAGATGACATTTCATGCATAAGCAAGGGCATGGAATGAGGTGTTGAAGTATGAGAAACTATGAATAGTCTAATATTGTAGAACTGCTCAGGTGGAGTTAGGGATTGGGGGTGGAAAACCATGGAGAATATGGCCTGTTTGACAGTGGCCTAACCATGAAGAACTTTGTGAATTATGGGCAGGAATTTAAATTTTGTTCCTAATGGAAGGGAGAACCAGTAAAGACTATGACAGTAGCCTCTTGACTTTCCCTGCCTTCCCATTTCACCCCTTTTTAATCCATTCTGCAAAGAATCTGTGGCCAGAGGGATCTTTGTACTATGTATGTATGATCATATCACTGTTCATGAAAGTAGGACCAGGGGCTGTATATATGCAAAGGTCTGTAGGAAGGAAATGTTAGAAATCCAACAAGGAAAATAGGTCTCTGAGACTGTGCTGGGAATTTCTTAGATTACCTTAGTAGAAGGCTATTCCTCCACTAAAATAATATATATAACTTCCACATATATAAAGCACATAAACCCATTATAACTTTGACTCCACTAGTTGGTTCGAATGTTTTATGTATCCTTGTATGCTCACGACTTAGCACATTTTTTGGCATAAAGCAAGTAATCAAGATAATGCCTGATAAATGAATGAAAGAACACATGAGTGAATGACAAGACAAGCTAATGCCATCCTCACTTCCTTTCATGGATGGATGATTTCTGAGCTGTTCTACAATAGTAGCAGCTCCATTTGCCTTAGTCTTTGATGCTTAGCATGAAGTTTCTTGCTCTACTACCCTACACCCTAATTCTCCAAGTTTTGAGAGTCCCAAAGATTTATGTTGGAAGAACTAAGAAGTATAGTCATGAAGCTGCATATGTATTTATGACTGAAAGTCCACCAACAGTTTGTGCTTCCATTCTGTTTCTGAAAAGTTTGGTTTCACAATCAGAGCCCAGCTCCAGTATGATCCTGTGACTGAGTTCTGGCTAATGGAGTGGGAGGAGAAAAAAATTTATGCTACTTTCTGCCATAAAAAACTCCTCTAGGACTACCATTCCTCTTCTTCAAACTGACCTTGGGAGCCAAGAGCTGAAGATGGCAGAGCCTTTATATCATCTTAGGTCTCTGAATAACTGAATGGAGCATACCGCTATTTCCTTCATCCTCTTCTATCACACTGTCAATGGAGTATTACACGAGGGGGACATAAACCTCTCTTCTGATAAGTTATTGAGATTTTAGGATATTTCTGGTACAGCAGACAGCATTATGTGTGTATATTGAGGTATGTAGTGAATATAAAATCCAATTTCATACAGAATCAAAAGCCAAATAAGGACAGAACTAGAAGCAAGAAGATTTAATCCTTGAATGAATCCTGGAAGCAAAACCTTTCATTTTCAATTTAATTTGAATGCTTAAACTAGCAAATGAGTAGGCAACCATATTCATTATTTGACATATAGCATGTGTCAAGACAGAGATCAAGGAAGGAAATGAAACTTGAGATAAGAGCAACAAAGCAAAACAGGTAAAATGAATGAGGTCAGAAAAATGTTTTCTAGTACAATTACTAACTTTTAAAAAAGTGAAATTAGTAATAAGCACTGATGATCACTGGTAAGATTTCAAATAAATAAATAAATCATTGGGATTATATTTTTAAAACATCAATAAGAAATAATAAGAAATACATTGTGATGACGTCTCTGAATCTTGTTAAGCTGCCGACTGTCAATGCCTGTACTTTAAGAAGACCCCACCCCCACCCTCACCTAAAAATGGTAGGTAGGGACATCAAATGACTTGTTCTATATTTCTAATGCCTTGAGGGTCATCCTTAAAAGGAAGGCATCTAGAAAAGTAAATATTAGTTCCATATATCTTTTTCAGGGAGGTGCTGTGGTAAGTCAAAAAGCTAGAACAGAGGACAGTAAAGAAGGAAAAGTAAGAAGCCACGTGGAAATGCACAAAAGGTTCATTTCTGTTGCTAAGATGTTAGGCTGATTATACACAGCCACACCACACCACTTAGATTGGGATTGTAGTTAGGGGTGTCTGTTGGATGTTTGGGGGCACCTTTGGAAATTCTGGAGTTTTGAGAAATCACATTATTTGACTGAGAAATGTCTTTTGAATAGTCCTATAGTGTTGGAGTGTTAAGAATAGAGAAACAAGAATCTGGCCATAAAAGTCTAGCTCTAGGCTCAAGGGAACAAGGAACAAAGGAACTTTCACGTTACTTTCCAAGCGAGCCATTCCTGAAATAGGAACAGGTAAAGAGAAAGGGTTTCTGAGAAAATGCTCTATAAAAAAATAAATATTTTGCATTTGGCTGGATTTCTCTTTGTGCTGCATCTCTGGGAAACCTAGTATGAAAGACAAGGTGGAGAAAAATGTAGAATCTGAGCAATAGAATCATAAACTTATCAAGAAGGAAGTTTTAAATAAGCATGACTCTGGGATATACACTTAAATTATTTTTGTTATTTCTGGTGGAATATAAATGCATCTTTAAATACACTGTTGATGAAAATGTGACTTGGAACTATCTTTCTAGAACACAAGAACCTTAAAACACACACACACCTAGAGAGAAAGAGAAACTCCTACTTTCAGTTAAATGAAGAAAACTATTGTGCCATGTTCTCACCAAGAACAAGCCACATGAACTACACAGATACAGATTTTTAAATCCCCCTCCAAGAGATGATGACAGAAAAATCAAAATGGACCAAATTCCATAAAGTAATGAGTCCTTCTCATGGAGAAAAAGTACATGTTTGCTTCCATCCTTGATGTAGTTGTGGGAGAAAGAAAAATCCTCCATAGAAAAGTATAGGGAGAAACCAAATGAACTCATAGGAAACTTTTATGGCTTCATGTGAGTTACAATAATGGATTAGAATTTCAAAGAGTCACAGCAAAGTGAGCAAATTTGTACAACCAATACTTTATAGAGAGCAAAATAGAGAAAAAAAGAAAAGATCTGTGGAACCATATTAGGAATTCTAAATATATATAATTTGAATCCTTATGTAGGAGAAAGAATAATACAGAAGAAATACTCAAAGAATTAATAGCCAAGATTTTCCTCAAATTGATTAAAGATAGCAAGGCATAAATATAAAAAGTTCAACAAACCCCAAGATCACCTGACCTAAATCTGTCATAAACTCCTAAAATTCAAAATTAAGGAGAAAATATCAACAGCAGAAAGAAGGAAAATGACATTACATACAGGGGAACAACACTAAGAATTACAATTGACTTCTTATAAGAAACAATGGCAGCCAAAATACAGAGGAACCACATATTTAAAGTCAAGGGAAAAAAAAGATAAACTATCAGCCTAGATTTCAATATTCAGCAAAAGATGTCCTTCAAATAAGAGGGCAAAACCTTATGAATTTTTGAAGAGAATGTAAAATGGTGCATTCTCTTTGGAAAACAGTTTGACAGTATCTTAAAAAGTTAAACATAGCCGGGCTCGGTGGCTGAGCCTGTAATCCCGCGCCTTTGGAAGGCTGAGGTGAGTGGATTGCCTAAGCCCAGAGTTCAAGACCTGCCTGGGCAGCGAGGCCTCATCTCTATAATAAATCAAAAAATCGGCCAGGCGTGGTAGCTCATGCCTGTGGTTCCGGCTACTAGGAAGGCTGAGGCGGAAGCATCGCTGGAGCCCAGGAGGTCGAGGCTGTGGTGGCCGGGAGCGGCCACTGCACTCCAGTCTGGGTGACCAAGTGAGACTCCAACTCAAAAAAAAAAAAAAGTTAAACATAAATTTAATATATGATCCAGGAATTCCACAAGTAGGCTTTTCTCAAGAAAAATGAAGTCATATATTGATACAAAGGCTTGCTTATAAATGTTCTTAACAAAATTATTAAAATAGTCCAAAGTAGAAACAATACAAATGCCTCTGATGAACAGATAATCAAAATGTACTTTATTCAAACACTGAAACTATATTCATCAATAAAAAGGAATAAATTACCAACATGCTATGACATGGATAACCCTCAAGAACATTATGCTAAATGAAAGAATAAGCTAAAAGAAAAGAAGCAAGAACATTATGCTAAATGAAAAGAAGCAAAATAATTACACATGACTCCATTTATATGAAATGTCCATAAAAGTGAAATAATGGTTAACTGGAACTGAAGATTAAAAAGAAAAGGAGAATTGGTTGCAAAAAGTCATGAAGGACATTTTTGGGGGATGAAATTATTCTAAAACCAGATTGTGATGATGATGGTACAATTCTATAAATTTACTAGTAAGTAATGAGTTACATAGTTGAAATGATATTGAATTTATGCCTCAATAAAGTTATTAAACAATGTTAAAACAAAATAAAAAGAAATTTTCAACATTAAAAATTAGGCTGAGAGAATTCTCCTTCTCCACATCTGAACTACAGGAAATCATTTTTTTCATGTATTTTTTAGACTGGATGGAATAATACCCAATGAAAACCAAGACTGGCAGAAAGCGATAAAGAACATCAGAAGGGGTAAATTTATGGGTAAATAGACAAGATCTTCTTATTGTATTTATTTTAAAATTATTAACAAGACTATTAATTATTCAGAGCAAAATAACTAATGAATTGTGGAGTTTACAGTATATATGAAAGTGAAATATATGACACAAGAAACAAGAACAAGTGGTTGAATATTCAAAACTATACTGTGTGACATTCTTTGTGAAGTAATATAATAATATTAGTTATAGGCAAACTAATTTACCTGTTAAGATGTGTAGTGTAGTTTCTAAACTAGAGTAACCATTCAAATATAACAAAAAGAGGACTAGCTCAAAAGCCCACAGAAGGGATTAAATTGAATACTAAAAAAAAAAACCCCAAACACTGTTTATCTAAGAGAAAGCAGAAAAGTAGGAACAAAGGAATACAGACCAGATGGAACAAATACAAAACAAATGCCAAGATTATAGACTTAAACTCAACCATACTGACAATTACTTTAAACGTAAATGGACTGTAAACATTTTAATTAAAAGGCAGAAATTATCAGACTGGATAAAAAGCAAGACTCTTTCCCTCTCTGCCCCCCATATATGTATATATCCATATGTAAATAATATATTGTAATATTTGATCAATATAGATCATATTTATATATAAAGTATGTAAATAAATAAATATGTTTAAATCTAAAGGCACAGACTGGTTTAAAGTAAAAATTAGAAAAGTATAAACCTTGCAAATAGTAAGTATAAGAGACTTTGTGCCTATATTATCAAAGTAGACTTTAAGACAAATAGAATTACCAAAGATGAGGTTACAGATATTTTATAATTTTCAAATCAAAATGTAACAATTCTAAATGTGAATGCACCTAATAAAAAATTCAAAATTCATGAAGCAGAATTGGACAGAATGAAAGAAAAAAGTACAGATCTACAATCGCAGTTGCACATGTTAACAACTGTCCCTGAGAAATTCATAGAAAAAATTAAAAACAAGTAAATATAAAGAAGATGTGAATAACACTACAAACCAACTTGACCTAATTGATATTTATAGAACACTGGTCCAACAACTGCACAATGTACATTTTTTTCAGCTGTACATAGGACATCTACTATGATAGTTCATATACTGAACTATAAAACAAGTCTGAATAGATTGAAAAGAATTAAAAAAAGACAAACAAGCAGTTCTCAAAATATGATCCAGGGAACCCATGGGGGGTCCTTGAAACCCTTTTAGTAGGTCCACAAGGTCAAAGCTATTTTTGCAATAATAAAACATTGTTTGTCTTTTTCATTTTTATTCTTTCATGAGTATACAGTAGAATTTTCCAGTGACAGGATGACATGTGCTATCACAACAAGATTGACTGAAGAAGCAAATGTGAAAATCCAGTTGTTTTTCAATTAAGCCAGACATTAAAGAAGTTTGTGAAAATACCAATGTCTCTCTTTTCACTATTTTTTTGTTTTGTAAAATATAGTTGTTTTTCATAATATGTTATTTGTGTTAACATACTATTTTAAAATAAATTGATAAATATCTATTTTTAAAACCTCTTAGTTTTAATTTCTAATGTGGCAAATATAAATAGATACATTTTACATAAATGCAAGCTCTTTGGGGACTTCAATAATTTTTAATAGTGTAAAGGTAGTAAAACCAAAAATTCTGATAATTGCTATTCTATATATGTTCTTTGACCACAATAGAATTAAAATTGAAATCAATAAAAATAAGACATCTAGAAATCCCTATTTGGAAGTAAAACCATGCTCTTCTGAATAACTCTCTGGTCAAAGAGGAAATCTAAAGGAAAATTTTAAAAAATATTTTAAACCAAACGATAATGAAATAATATCATAATCATAATTTTAATTTGTAAATCAAATATTACAACTAAAGCAGTGCTCAGAGGGAAATTTATAGCTTTAATGTCTAAGTTGAAAAGGGGAACATAAAGTAAGTGAATTATGCACCAATATCACAAACCCTTTCAGAAAACAAAGAAGGAAGGAAGACTTCTCAACTCATTTTATAAAGGCAGTATAATTCTGATGCCAGAATTCGATAAAGATGTTAAAACAAATGTGAACAATATTTGATAATATCATGCCTACAAATCTCTTCTAATCAATCACTAGCAATATAGATAAATATTTATGTGCAAGAATTATAATAGTAAAAATGCTAATAAAACATATGTCCAATCATTAGGGACTAATTTAATAATGATAAACCTAAGGGATTAGACATTATGCAAATATTAAAAATATGGTGTCAAAGAAATTAATATCATGGGAAAAGAAATAAATTTAGTAAAATAAATATATAGTCAGTTCCCATTATAATATATTACACACATGGATAGAAAAAACTTTTAAAAAATGGACAAAAGTATTAAAAGTGCTTAACTCTGGATTAGAGTTATTGTCAGAAGTTTTGGTTTTCTTTTTTCCTTTTGTGCTTTCCAAATAATCTGCAATGTCATTGGGTCACTTTTATAATAGGGGGAAAAGCCGGGCTCGGTGGCTCAGCCTGTAGTCCCACACTTTGGGAGGCTGAGGTGAGTGGATTGCCTGAGCCCGCAGATTCGAGACCTGCCTGGGCAACTTGGTGAGACCTCATCTCTACAATAAATCAAAAAATCAGCCAGGCGTGGTAGCGCATGCCTGTAATTCTGGTTACTAGGAAGGCTGAGGCAGAAGGATCGCCAAAGCCCAGCAGGTCGAGGCTGCAGTGGCTGGGAGCGGCCACTGCTCTCCAGTCTGGGCGACAGAGTGAGACTCTAACTCAAAATGAAATAAAGTAAAATAAAAATAATAGGGAGAAGAAGAACCCAACCAGTTGTTTAAAGCAAAATTTGAATGTTATAACACCATAGTTCACACAATACTATATCTCTGGAGAACCTTTGAAATTAACTAGTCCTACACCTGCATTTTATAGATGGGAAATTGAGTTCCTTTCTTGACTGGACTAGTGTACATCTTGCAGTGTACATCAGATCATGCATCAAGTTAATGATAGAATCAAGTCGAGAATCTGGATCTCCCTCTTCCCAATACCACACTCTTCATATTAGGTCATAGTGTAAGGAAAATGGCACTGGTGTTAGGTATATGGAAAGTCTTCAGATTTAATCACTGCTCTCAGGCCTGGGAAACTAGATGATTTATTCTGGATTAAGTCGTAAATTCAAATGTAAAATATTTTAAAATTATGCTTAAAAATATACTAAACA
Source organism: Carlito syrichta (assembly GCF_000164805.1). Lineage (NCBI taxonomy): Eukaryota > Metazoa > Chordata > Mammalia > Primates > Tarsiidae > Carlito > Carlito syrichta. Next base: position 1,280,723 of record NW_007246958.1, read on the forward strand.
ATCTCAACAAAATGTAAGAAAAATAAGTATATTCTACAAATTCTAAGATGAAGTTTTTCTTATCTTAATTTTAATATTTTTTGGTTATCTAAAATATTCCAGTTGACTAAAATATCAAATTAAGATAATTCATTAGAATTAGAATTATCAACTACATAAAATGTTTAATGATCTATCAAAGAATTTTGGTTAAAAAAATGAAAACCAGTCATTTCAAAGTGTCCATATTTCACGCAAGGAAAAGTTTAACTTAAAGATCATTCTCACAACCAGCTCTTAGGTTGACTCTGTAGGAGATATCTGTTTCACAGAAACTTTTTCAGAGAACAAAAGCATTCTTGGCATATTAATGAGCAAATCAAGCCTGTGTGAGAATAAATAAGCAAGATCTTAATTGTTCAAAGTCTGGAGAGTGCAGCTTGGCTATGTGTGGGCCCACAAAATATCATATTGTGATTTAAATGGAAGCAGCCATTGTTTTCAGTCAAGGAGACTAGATTTCCATCGATGATGCATCTAGTAAAACAACAGAAATAATGCTCGTATCACTTTCTGTGTTGAGGAAATTAAACAATCATTTTGCGGTGTATCTAAGGTGAGCGAACCTAGATTCAGTAGTAGAGGGTGTTTTTTAATTTGTCAAGTATTTAATAAAGGGGGAAAAAATCTATATTCAAGATTAGTATGTCAGATCACAAACTCCATGATTTAATTGTATGTGTCCTTTGTCCTTAAATAGTCAAAAAGTGAAAAGAATTCTAGACAATAGCCAGCCCTCACCCTGTGGCACAGGAAACATCTATTGAGGCAATGGGTTCTGGGACATCTTTCTTTTCCAAACCTATTTTGAGGAACTTGCCTGCCTCACCACTTGACTCTGGTCCCTTCCCCACCTGGCCTTCACATGCTCCTAGAGCTTCTTCCATCCCACTGAACTTCCTGTTGGAGCCCTATCATTCTGTCAATGGCAATCAGGGTTCAGGTTCAGGCTTCAGTTTTGTCCCCACTGCTTGGTGAACTTGGTGAGTTAGTAAAAGTCATTTACTATCTCTGGGCTCTAATTTCCTCCACTGTTAGATAATGGGATTGGGTCAGGCAGGAATGGCGCTTTGGGATGTGAAGTTGAGAAAGATTTTGAGGCCATTTCCAGCCCTCTCAAGAAAGAACATCTACAATATCTGTTGGCGGAGTGATGGCAAAACACCTTCCAAGTCTAAAATACACACTAAATGATACTTCGAGATGACATTTCCCCCAAATTATTCCCACTCTCTTTTCTCCATTACTGCAAATAATTGAGCACTTTATCGCATATAGCCAAATTGTTGGCCACTTGTCTTTCAGTATACTGATACTACATTTACATCACAAAGGCAAACATGATGAATTCTGCTACCCCATAGAACAATTTAGTCAAAAGTGAACCATTTTTTCCCAAAGCATACAGCATAACCCGGACAAATGTTAAAATGTAGGGACATTTATTTATTAATAAACATACACCACAACTTGTTTCACAGCTTTTATTGTGCATTTACTATGAGTAGCGTACCATGTGAGTTACTAACAAGGGGAGAAAAAGATGACAGGAAAAACAGAATAACTAAGACTTCTTGATCTCAAAGGAATTTAAAATCCATAATGAGAGAAAGATATTCTCAGGTAACACAAGTAAACAAACATCCATATCAGGGAAGGGTGGCACTGTTCACCCGGGAGTGTGCCTTGAGTCTTCTCTTTTTGCTCACTCACATTTAATTTATGTACAAATCCTGCTGACCAAACCATTAAAGTCTATCTCAGGTATGACCATTTTGCCTCTTCCATCTACATCACCCTGGTTCAAATCATCATCTTCTCTCACCTGGACTAATGCCAGAGTCTCCTGACTAGCTTTTTGACTTCCCCTTTGTTTCCAATTGTCTATTTCCACACAGGAGCAAGGATGATTCACCTTTTAAAAAACCAATTAGAGCCGGGCTCGGTGGCTCAGCCTGTAATCCCACGCCTTTGGGATTACTGAGGTGAGTGGATTGCCTGAGCCCGCAGGTTCGAGACCCGCCTGGGCAGCGAGACCTCATCTCTACAATAAATCAAAAAATCAGCCGGGCGTGGTAGCGTGTGCCTGTAATTCCGGCTATTCGGAAGGCTGAGGCGGAAGGATCGCCGGAGCCCAGCAGGTCGAGGCTGCGGGAGCACTCCAGTCTGGGTGACAGAGTGAGATTCCAACTCAAAAAAAAAACCAAACAAAAAACCAATTAGTTCCCACCATTCCCTCCTTTCAACCTCCAAGTAGCTTCCTATTACACTGAGAATGAGGTCCAGGTTTCAGTCTCGGACAACCTACCACATCTGGCTCTGGCTCCCACTTAATATCACCGGCCCACTCTCTAACCCCTTACTCTGCCTTATTTCCCCAGCAGAGCTTATTGCCCACAATCACATAATATATTTATTTACTTTTTTATTGGTTTTCTCCATTAGGATATAAGATCCATGAACATTGACAGCTGTTTTCTGTGATGCTCTCCCAGTATCTACAAAAGTATATGGCTCATATTAGCTCCTCAATAAATATTTAATGAATGAATGAAGTGGGAGAAAGCTAGAAATTGAGGCAAAAGCCAAAGAATACTGTTGTGCAGTATATATCCTCATTTCTAGAATCTCTTCCAGGGCAGTGGTTCATGTTAAAAGATTTTGCTTGGTTTGAGAGCAGGTGAGCAGCCTGGGCAGAGATGTCTAGAAAGTAGCCAAGATAGGGGGTTGGGATGACTTCGTGATAAAGGCAGGTCCTCCTAAGCTTAGAGCAGGCAAGCCCACTAGCTGCATTAGTGGGAGGGGAGTGAGTGATCCTGAAGACACAGCAATTGAGGAGAGCCATTTGGCTTAAATCACATTATTTCTGGGCATTTGACTCTCTATCCCAAGAATAGAAATGGTAAAACTGATCTGATTCCTTACAAGCTGAGGCAAGCTACGAGCTGAATAAAGCCACTGAAAAGGATATATAGGAGTCACTGTTGCTTAAGGAATTGAATTGAAACGGCTCTTGTTTCTGCAATTAGAAATTACTTTGAAATCAGCAGATGTTGCCTACATCGATTACATGAGGAAGGATCTTATTTTTCTCAGAGTAAAAATCCTACCTGGGAGTTTTTATGTAGCAGGTACCACTCTAAGCCCTCTGCATGACTAGTTAATAGTAGAGCTGAGAGTCAAAGCCAAAAATTCTGGCCCAGAGTCCATCCACTTGACCTTGTACCGTATAGCCTCTTGTCGGAGTATTGACTAACTTGACCTCAGATGAGTCATCCTCTCTGTGCCTCAGTTTCCTGTGGATGATAACAGTATTACTTTCTTGGGTTGCTGGGAGGCTTAAATAAGTTAACACATGCAAAGCAATCAAAAAAGGGCCTGGCATACATTCTATATTTGTAGGATTACTATCTAGCAGTAGAATTACTAGATAAAATGTAGAGGTTAAATAGCTTTCCCAGTGTCACCCAGCTAATAAATGAGGCCAGGATTTCAACCCAGCTATGTTTGGCACCAAAGCTCACATTCTTATACTCTGACTAGCTATTGTCAGTTGTTTCCAGTGTACAGATCCTTCCAGCATTTGACAATTCACAGCCAGGACTTTCTGGTCTCTTCTTTGTGATATCTGAACTTTAGCATACAAAACCGGTTAATGATCTAGCATCCTAGTCAAAATGCTTCAAGCCTGGAATTTGTCTTGTTAGGGTGGACTGCTGAAACCTATAAGGGCAGCTAGTGTGGATACTTCATTTCGATTCTAATCTAGATTGTGTAAGCAGGGATTTGAAGGAAGCCATGTCCTTGAAATTCTCTCGCATACCAATGCTCCACACTCCAGGAAGCTTTATCTTCTAACTGCAGCTCTCACAAGATACGCAGGTGAGAAATGTAATAGTTCTCCTAGTAAACAGCACATATTGCCAAACTGGCAAAACAGGCCAGCTCACAGACAGGAAAATAAGTGACTCAATGGAATCCAGATAAGAAATACCATTGGTAATGATGGATGAACAAAACAAAATGCAACTGCATGCAGTCCTAGATGTTTCCAAAAGCTGATGGTGCAGATTGTTTTTGTTTATTTGTATAACTAGGATGGAACAGTTGGGAAGTCAGGAAATTGAGAGGAAGGTGATTTGTGTGTGTGTGTGTGTGTGTGTGTGTGTGTGTGTGTGTGTGTGTGTGGCTCCCAGCCCTCCAGAATTTCCTTTCCACACCCTCAGGAACTTAGTATACTTGGAGCAGCAGTCCCCAACCTTTTTGTCATCAGTGACAAGTTTCAGGGAAGACAATTTTTTTCAGGAATGGCAAGGAGGGCCGGGGGTGGGGGGGATGTGCAGACAAACCTCATTGCTAATGTTAATCTGTATTTGCAGCCACTCCCCAGCAGTAGCATCACTGACTGAGCTCCACCTCAGATCATCAGGTGTTAGATTCTCATAAGGAGTGCATAACGCAGATCTCTCACATGAGCAGTTTACAATAGGTTTCATGCTCCTATGAGAATCTAATGTCGCTGCTGATCTGAGAGCAAGCGGTGCTCCAGCTGGTCTGCCACTCACTTCTGGCTGTGTGGCCTAGTTCCCAACAGGTCACTGACCGTTATCAGTCGTGGCCCAGGGGTTGGGCACCCCTCATGTAGAGTGTTCTTTCTCTCTTCCCCCTTGTTCAATACTTGCTTCTAAAAATGGTCAGATATCACCCATCTAGTTGTAAATAAATGACTTTTACCTTTAAGATAATATTGCCCATTTCACAATATAGATAGACTTCAACAATATCCCCCAAGCATAAGCCATGAACATAAAGGTGTGCATTAAGGTGTACCCTTAAGGCATTCTCTAGTGGGCTAAGGAAATTCTGGAGGAGGCTCCTCCTGGGATCTCTGGTAGTCAATCACCTTAACTGTTCATGGGACAGCCCTGATCTGGTGAATATCCAGAATACTGTTGTCTTAATCCAGTTGATTTACAATAATCAACATGTTCAAATAACTTTATTCAGGCTGTTACAAGTTGACAACTAATTATGTCTAAAAAATGCTTGATAAACAGATGGAGTAAAGAGAAGTATTATTTGTACCAAAGTCTCTGAGAATAGTTCCTTTCCCTGCAACCCGTCTCATCTTTCTTACCTCCCAGAACAGAATTCAGGGGTCTGGGACCAGAGTAGGAAAGTTATACAATCCATCAGAAGGCTTCATCAGCCTCTCTTCTTGGCTGAGCCTCCATCACAGTCTCTCCAGGTCACCAAGAGTGTCACTGGGCTCCTGTAAATGCCATTCTAAACCTGAACTTCTCCCCCAAATATTAGGTAGAAAGAACATTCTCCAAACTCTGACGCAAACATTCATTGTGCTCTATAACTTTATGGAATTTATCCAAGTAAAATTACCCTGGGAGATCCAGGCTCTGGGCCAGGAACAGGAAGTCATCAGGGTTACCTAGGGACACTGAGTACGGTGAAGGGATCAGGGAAAAAGAAGCTCTGTCACCGAAAGGGGAGAAGACATGCAAGAAAGAAAGTCTGGGGAGGCCTCTGAAGACAAGAGTCACCCATATGAAACCTTTGGCCACATTCTGCTTTTTGGAGGGGGGAAGTTGAAAGATCTTGAGGTATCAGATCTAGAGAGAACACAGCTGGATGTGGGAGCAGGTGGAATCTGACGGATCGTGCCCAGAAAGCCCTTAGTCAATAAATCCCAGAAGACTATGGCAAGGTTTCTCTGTCATCTTGATGACAGCTTCATCTCCAATAAGAAGAAATCTCCTTTTTGTCTAGGGAGATAGCAACTTTTTATTCTGACTCAATTCCGACTTGGAGCATGTTGTGGTTACAAATGTCCCGATGTAACCTCACAGTTCCTATAGGAGAGTAGACGCTAGGATGAGATGTGAGAGTTATTCATGAATCCCACTGCTTTACTGATTAATACCTATTTCAATTCTTTTTGAAGAGAAAAAGTATGGAAATTTGCCCAGGATAGTGTTTAATTTCCCAGGCGGCAGAGAAGGAAACACTGATTTATTTACAGAGAACAGCAGTTGTTTACATGCATTTGGAGCATGATAAATGAGAATGCTATATACATAATTATGCACGCGAGAGGTATCTTACTATGTCATCAGACTTTAAAACCTAAACTGTGTGAATAAATGACATTTTCAAAATCCATGGAACTTTCTTCCCATTACCAATTTGGACTTTAATTCTGGGAGTCATAAACTCCGGTTTACTTTCTCAGGTACGGCAGACATCTTTTGTTTGACATAGGATCTAAACCAGGGTATATTTTTCACAGTTGTGAAGTGCAGTCCTCCAGCAGTTAAGTTTGCTTTTAAATGTCAGTCATTTTAATCCTGCAATCTGTTATTAAAAGTCATTTTCGGATGTGTATGTGTGATGTAGGCTACACTTTTTTCCCCACACATGTGTATATATGTGCTGTGTGCTGCTGTTTAATTTTGTGTGAGTATAGAATTGCCGATTTATGGTTAGAAGGAAACTTAAACAGAAATTTAGGCAGAGGTTTTCAACCCTGACTATTTAGAAGAATCACCTGGAGAGCTTTAAAAAGTCCTAACACTCAAACTGGTAAAATCTAAAAAAGTTCTGTGATCTTCTAGTTAACATTATTATTCCCATGTCTTCTTGGCTTTGATGCTGGGCTAGAGTTATGTGAGATGTTACTATTGGGAAACGCTGAGTAGAGGATACAAGGGACCTCTTTGTATTGTTTTTGAAACTTCCTGTGAGTCTATTTCAAGATAAAAAAGTTTAAAAAGACGCTGATGCACATACTATACCCTGGACCAATTAAGTCAGAATCTCTAGGGTAGGCCTCCAGAATCAGTCTTTTTTAAAGCTCCCAGGTAATAGCAAAGTGAGGCCAGGATAGATAGTCACTGAACTTATTCAGCTAACCACCCAATTATTAACTGTTTTAGGGATCTTCACACATAACTTATCATCTTAATAGTAACAAAGTACATTTCAATTAATGAGAAAAATATTTATTTTGAGCTTTTTAATACTCTAGGACACCTGCAGAGACTTCCTAGGGGAAAGATTATATATATGGTAGGCAGAATGCTAACCCTGTAAGTAATGCAGAGACTGCATTAGAAAGGACATTCACTAGCCCTAAGAATTTCCTAACATTTGTTCATAGTGGCAGAAATACAACACAGTATGGCATAAAGACTTCAATAATTTCTCAGCATACTCATATTTGTGAGTTATAGAACTGTCAGAGTAATGTAATCATTGTGTCTGTAATACCCCACAAATATATCTGCTAATCATTATAAATAAAATTGTAAATTTTATGTTGCAAAAGGCTAGAAAATTGGCTATCTATTTTGAATCAAAGATCACTTTGAGAATATGATAAAGGCTATGGAGTCTCTTCTCCCATAGGAAGATGCAGAAACAAATGACTCTTGGATTCCTAGCAAGTTCTAGAAGCCCTTTAATAGTGTTTAGCAGAAGCCACTCTGCACTCTGAACAGGAGGCCAGGAATAAAACTTTGACTCCACTGATCATGCCACCCTGGCTAGTGGCTTCCCTAGACATCCTCTTCTATAAGTTAAGATGTCTGTGATGATGTCTGTGTCCTTTTGTCTCTAGTAGGTCATGATTAAATCCAGGCTCACTCAGCTCAGATCCTACAGCTTAAAATGCTTAGAAAATCACTGATATTTCAAATACTCAATACATCACCCAAAGCCCAGTGTCAAAAAGTGACCAATCTTTAATGGGGCTTTGGGAAATCTTCAATTTTACCATTTCCATAATTCACTTGGTCACCTAAGAAACAAGTCACTTTCAAGAATACCAAAGAAGGCAGAGCATGCTAAGGTGCTGAACAAGAACTCGTGACTCAGATAAAGTTTGAACTGATCTCCGAAGAGATCCACCCTAAGGAAGTCCTTTGGTTAAACTGATTGAAAATCAAAATGAGGAAAGAATGAGAATATTTCCAGGCCTACCCTAAGCGGCTGAGGGACCTCGTGCTGCCACATTTGGACAGGGTGAGCCCTTTTTTACTGACCTAGCTGACTGAATCAGCCCTGCTGCTGCCTCCAAAGGGCTTCTTGGGGGTGGGGTCACAGAGTCATTTTAGAACAACCGTTTTTAAAGATGCAGACATGAGCCATCTGAAGGTAAGGAAAACTCATGGAAGGACCCTCCTTCACAAGATGCTTCTGGAAACTGAGTCAGCGAATTGATAACCAATTGAAGAGGTAGAACACATGGAACAGAGGGGGCAGTTTAAGTTCCTATTCACAAATCTGCCCAGATCAGTAAACTGAATTGACAAATATAAAAGGCAAGGGTTTGATTCAGATTCCTTCTCTGATCTCCACAGGTCTAGGGCCAATGAAATAGCTACCTCTCTTGTTAGCAGCTATTTGGGGCAGCTGTGTGCCCTCCCTACAGCCTAGTGAAAACATAAAAAGTGATGCCAGGGCTATCTCTGAGATCTGGATTTTTAGGATTTCTAGGTCTGGAGTGAAGCCTAGATCGTGTTTTTTTTTTAATTTTTTTTTATAGGTTTCCTCAAATGATTCTAAAGTGTATCCAAAGTTGAGAACCTCTTTTCCAGCCTGCTATAAATCTCCTGGGGAAAATCACTCCTCTTTGTAATCAGGGCAGAGGCATGGACAAAAGTGAGTACCTGTGTGGGTCCATGCCTCAGGTGGTCTGCAAAAGCTCTGCAGGGATAAGGCTGTGATTCCCAATTTCATTGATGAAAAAGAGGAGGCTCCTTGAGGGAAGGAAACTTGCCAAAAGTCAAAGGACGGGCAAGTGGGAGAAAATGGAATTCTAACTCAGAGCCTGTCTGGAGGAATACTTACAGAGAAACACAGATCTTGCTTCCTTAGATGTTGTCCAGATCAGTCCTTTCAACTGCCCTGTTACATGAACATTATATTATACCCATGTTACCAAATAAGAAAACTGAAATGCCAAGGGGTTAAGGGACCTATCAAGTTCACCAGCTAGATAATTAGAGAGAACATTTCAGTCTTCATATATTTACTTTCTGAGGCCAGTCTTTACCAGTTCCGTTCTTATATTTCTGTGGTGGTGAAGTTGACCCTATCCTGCTATGTAGGCTGGTGAATGCCAGTATTTGGATATCTAGTGTTAAGACTTTTTAGTGGAGTGGGCTGCATCTGCCAAGACTGGAGGGTCCTGCTGGAGGGTTGAAGGGAGGGTGAAAAACTTGTCCCACAGTTCTAGGCAAAAGAGGATGGCTGGTCATCCCAGCTGAAGAAAAATCTTGGGACAACTAAATGGAGCTCAGAGGGCTAGATCTGGAGTTTCCCACTAGACCATACATTATTTAGACCCTAAAGAAGTTTCTACTCCTAGTTACACCATTAAAATTCATGTGGAAATCTGAAGATTATTTTTTTAAAAAAGAGTCACTATGATAATTGATGGAATAAAAACTAGACCTTAGTTATCGGGTTATTTACTAGTTAGTAACATTTAATTAATGATTTTAATATATAATAGGTTTCCTTTTTCTTTTTTTTTAATTTTTAAAATTTTTATTTTAAAGATGTGGGGTACAATTCAAGGTTAGGTATACAAATGGTCATTGTATAGGTAAAGTTTGGGCCTCACTTTGATCCCCACTTCACCTGGTTTGAGATTGGGTACCCTCATTGATAAGTATACCCGCCTTGTCTCCCAACTTCTTCTGCTGGCAGTTTCCCACTACTGCCAATTCCTTTCTTATGGTATTATGATAATTGTTTAGGGTCCACTTATGAGTGAGAACATGTGGTACTCAGTTCTTTGTTTCTGTGGCAGATCACTGAGTATTACAGACTCTAAATCCATTCAAGTTGCTGTGAAGTTCAGCCTTCTTTATGGCTGCATAATATTCTATTGTGTATATGTACCACATTTTTTAAAAATTCAGGCTACTTTCGATGGGCAACAGGGTTGGTTCCATATTTTTGCTGTTGTGAATAGTGTTGCAATAAACATGCATATGCAGGTATCTTTTTTATAGAAAGATTTGAGTTCCTTCAGGTATATTCCCAGAAGGGGGACTGCTGAGTTGCATGGGAGGTCGATTTTTAGATCTTTTAGGAATCGTCACACTGTTTTCCATAGATGTTGTACTAGTTTACACTCCCACTAACAGTGTAGAAGTGTTCCCTTTTCCTCGCATCCTCTCCAACATCTGTTTTTTTTGAGTTATTAATGATGGCCAGTCTGGCTGGAGTTAGGTGGTATCTCAGTGTGAATTTAATTTGCATTTCTTTGATGATTAGAGAGGCTGAGCATTTTTTCATGTATTTGTCATCTGCTCATATGGCTTCTTTTGAGAAGTATCTATTCATATCTTTTGCCCACTTTTTAATAAGGCTGCTTGTTTTTGTTTTTGTTTTTCCAGCATGTTTGAGTTCCTTATAGATCCTAGATGTTAGGTCTTTGTCAGATACACAGTTGGCAAATATTTTTTCCCAGTCTATGGGCTGTTTCCCTGCTCTCTTGATGGTTTCTCTGGCTTTGTAGAAGCTTTTCAGTTTCATGAGGTCACACTTGTCTAGTTTATTTCTTATGGCATGGGCATTTGGGATTTTGATCAGGAATTGGTTGTCAGTTCCAATTTTTGTAAGGGTGTCTCCTGTATTTTCTAAGGTTCTTATAGTTTGAGGTTTTACATTTAGGTTTTTGATCCATTTAGAGTTGATTTTTGTGTATGGTGATAGTTAGGGGTCTTGTTTTAATCTTCTGCATATGGTCAGTCAGTTTTCTCAGCACCATTTACTGAACAGGTTCTCCTCTCCCCAGTGGTTGTTAGTGGAGGCTTTGTCAAAGATGAGTTGGTTGAGAAATTGAGGTTTTGCTTCTGGAATCTCAATACTGTTCCATTGGTCTATGTGCCTGTTCTTGTACCCATACCAGGCTGTTTTGATTATTGTAGTCTTACAATAAATTTAAAGTCTGGTTATTTTTATTTTAGAATTGTGGGGTACATGTGAGGATTTACTACATAAGTAAATTGAATGCAGGTAGAGTTTGGGCTTCTAGCGGGCCCTCTCTCCCCCTGATAGTGGACCTGGTACTCAGTGTATGGTTATTTATTTTTAATGAAGAGGCCACTGGTTAGTTGTTTTCCTTATGTTTGGAGAAGACAAGAGATGTGCTTAACGGTAATAAAACATCAAACATTTATATATCACTTATTTCATGCTGTGCACTGAGTTGTTTAAAACCTATATTCATTCATATAATCCTCTCAAGAACTGTATGAGAAATTACTAGTGTTCTTTCTGTTTTGGAGATATAGGAGCAGAAGCCCAGTGAGGTTGACGTGTTCGAGGTCACACAGTCAATAAATGTGGAAGCTGGCATGGTTTCCATTGTTCATAAGGACTTCTTAACTAGAGTACTAAAACCCTAGCAGGGGTTAGCAACAGGAATTTAAAATTGTTTAGGAAATGCAAACAACATAAAGAAGAAGCTAGAACAAGGAAACGTTTATTTAAAGTAGTTCCACTTTCACCTTGTCCAGGGCAGGAAGAGATTCAAGTGATGTCTCTCCCAGCTTCCAGGCAAGGTATTATCTTTCCTTTTCTTCACCAGAGGAGACACTGGCTCAATGTGAACTGGAAAAAACTATCCGGTCACCTCAGAATTAATTTTTGTATAAAATCTTTAGTTTATTTTTGCAACATGCAAATTAGAGGTACAGACGGAAAATTCAATAACGTTATAATCCCGGTGATGCCCTAGGTCTAGGATGACATTTATCTAAGCAAAAACACTTTTGAGGTCCTAGGGATGATGGTTGTGGCATTTTAAAGCTGTGTTAGACCCTGCTGCAGAAATCCATTCTCCAACTTTTGTAAATCCTGTGAGGTAAAACAATTCATCCAATCAATGAAAAAATGCGCTTCGTTCACAATCATATTGTATGTTCGGGGCTTCCTGCCCACTAACCATCATCCATAGATTTCACAAGGGCTTCCGTCTGGCAGAGAAGGGGAAGACACTCCACTAGGTAAGGGAAGGCCCCCGGCTCCCAGGTATCCCCAAAGGCCAATGGAAGGGCCTGGAATTCCTCACTCCTAACGTTCTCCAGTCTTATTTGAGATGTCCCTAGTTAAAGTGTGAATGCCTGCGAGGAATGGGAACATTAGCAGCACTGACCCTGAGCTTGGATTTTTGGGGAGGAATTTTTCATATTGTCATCTACAAAGCAAGGGCATAAAACTCCTTGTGTACCAGGGAACTGGACTTTTTACAACTTACAGACACCCAGGCATAGGGATAGTTGGAGCTTCCCGATGATTCAAATATGCTGCCAGGATGGTCTTGACCAGTGGCCTTCCACTCTGGCTGGTTTTTAGAATCAGCTGAAAGATAATAAAAATCTCAGTACGGAGGCTATACTCCAGGCTAAGTAAATCCTAATTCTCAGGGGTGGAACCTACGAGTCAGTATCTTTTAAAGCTGCCAGGTGTTTCTAATGCACAGCCAGGGTAGGGAATCACTACACTGGGTGCTGTCTAGGGGATTATTACAGCTGGAAAATCCTGCTGTGTTTAAGAGTCTAACAGCTTCTTCCATTCTGTGGCTAGCTCTAAATTCAGTTGGTTCCCAAACTTGAGCCCATCAGAATCATCTGGAGGGCTTGTTAAAACACAAACGTCTGGGCTCACCCCCAGAGTCCCTGATTCATCAGGGTTAGTGCAGGGCATGGAAATCTGCATATCTAACAAGTTCCCAGCTGATGCTGTTGCTGGTCCAGAAATCACATTTTGGAAACCATTGCTCTAAGGTATAGCAGGTGCCTGACTTTGACATCAGAACTTACAGAATCCAGAAGAAGGAATTTTTGTTGGAAAGGAACAATTGGATGGAGAAAAAGAATAGCACCGGACTGTAAGAATCAGCCCCACAGGAAGCTTCTGGATAGGTAAGGTGTGATAGAGAGACAATGGCTAGACTCTAAAATGCAAGGAAGATGATGGCCTGAGATATAGCCAAGATACACCACTTATGTCAACATTTGGTCTAGAGATATTTGTCAGTCAAATCATAAGAAGGCAGAAATATTGGAGCACATACTAATCTCACCAATAATTTCATTTAATTCTTTCATAACTCTCCAGTGTATTGATTGAAATCTTTCAACTACTTATATTTTATGGATTGGGCTATTCATGATATTATTTTTCTAGGCATATATATTTAGATACATTGAAATCATGCCTGAATATATTAAAAGTGTATAATCATGCTCTGAGTGATTGGGATGCTCAAAAACAACCATCAGGAATGAGGAAACTGCATATGGTAGGGGAATGAATGAGGAAATTAACATGTATTAAGCATCAGCTGTGGGCAAGTATATCCTTTTTGTGTGAGTATATACTGTTTAATTCTCATCAAAAAATCGTTGCATAATGTCAGTTACAATATACAGATGTTAAAGCCAGAGCACAGAGATTGCAAATCATTTGTCTAAGTTTCCAGAGCTAGAAGAATAAGACCTAAGATTTGAATCTAGTGTGTCTGACTCCAAACACCAGCACTTTCCATTATATTTCTTGTCCTTCATGGCACACAAATCCTGTTCCTTTGATTCACCTACTAATAGACTGGAAAATTTCTGGCCTTCCTAAATCTAGTATTTCTCAAACTTTAGTAAGATAAGATTTCCCAGGGGATCTTATTAAAATGGAAAGTCTAGGGTGGGACCTGTGATTCTGCATTTCAAACTAGCCCCCAGGTAATATAGATGCTGCTGCAGTATTCACAATAGCAAAGGCATGGAACCAAACTGCGCTGCCCATCAAAAGTGAATTGGAAAAAAAAAGTGGTACATGCACATGAAGGAATATTACGCAGCCATAAAGAAGGAAAAAATTATGGACTTCACAGCAACTTGGATTGATTTAGAGTCTGTAATACTCAATGATCTATCACAGAAACAAAGAACTGAGTACCACATGTTCTCTCTCATAAGCGGACCATGAACATTTATCATACTATAAGAAAGGAATTCACAGTAGCAGGAAATTGCCGAGGGTGATGGGGCACAACATCAATAAGGGTACCTGATCTCAAACCAGGCAAAGTGGGGAACAAAAGGAGGCCCAAATTTACATACGATGACCACTTGTATAATTGATTCTGAATTATACCCCACATCTTTAAAGTAAAACATTTTTAAATGATGGATTTAGATTCTATAATACTCAGTGATCTATCAAAGAAACAAAGAACTGGGTACTGCATGTTCTCATTCATAAGTAAACCCTGAACATTTACCATAATACCATAAGAAAGAGATTGGCAGTAGCCAGAAACTGCCAGGGGAGATGGGGAGTTGGGGAAACATAATATCAATAAGAGTACCAGATCTCAAACCAGGTGAAGTGGGGACCAAAGGGAGGCCCGAACTTTACCTCTACAATGACCACTTGTAAACCCAATCCTGAATTGTACCCTCACATCTTTAAAACAACAACAACAAAACAGATGCTGCTGTTCTGTGAACCATGTTTGCTACACTAAGGTCTTAGGTGATCTGGTTTTAAATAGAACTTGCTGTGAATGAGAGAGGAAGTCTGGTAGCTATGCTTTATGCCTGTAATCCCAGTGCTTTGAGAGGCTGAGACAGGAGGATCTCTTCAGCCCAGGAATTTGAAGTTAGAGTAAGCTATGATTGTGCAACCGTAATCCAAATTGAGTGATAAAGCAAGACCATGTCTCTAAAAAGTAAATAAAATAAAATAAAATAACAGGGAGAGAGATCCAAAAAACTCACCAAGAAACTATTTTGAAGAAGACATCACTGTTCTAAGAAATTGAGGGTAAAAGAGAGTAGAGGATAGACTTATAAGGTATTAAAACAACTGGTTAGATTTTTATTTTAAATGGTCAATCAACCATCTATTTGGTACCAAATAGCCAAATGAACCAAAAACTATACTAGTTCCATCTAATGACTTTTCACTTTGCCACAGTGATGGGGAAGCATCTAGTAAGGTGGCTTGCCTGTTAATAATGGAGGGAGAAGTGGGCTCTTAAATATGGCTCCAATGTATATTTTTAAATGGCCATGAATTTTATATAATGTGATGTTACAATCACAGAGCTTCCTCCTATTCACACGTATACTTAAAACTTGACTTGGATTTTCAGAAAAGCCATTCAACTACACCCAGCAATAGTGTTTTATGTCAAAACGTCTGGATGCTCCTTAAATCACAAAACGGTTTTAGGTTAGATCTTGTTCCAAACGAATGCCAGTATTTTCTGAACACCTCTGTGCTTCCAAAATTTCCATATGGATTGCAGCCCTGACATGATAAAGTGAAAATCAATCTGGCTGCACAGCAGGCCCAGAGTATAAGAAGTGACATGGAGAACTCTATCCTGGGGGAAGGGTGAGAGAGAGGAGAGCTGCATGTAATGAGACTGGAAATCAAAGGGGAATAGGCTGAAGTCTCTGTGGACAAGACACTGAGGGAAGTAGCTAGAGACAGACGGAGTCTGTAGGAATATAAAAGAATAGGGAGTGATTTGACAAGGGCTTGTTTTTTGTTTTGTTTTTTAATTAAGAAACAGAGTTGTGCAGGTTTCAGCCTGGCTCTCTTGACTTTCAGGTCATGCTGGGTTCCCCTAACATCAAAACTCCAGGTGAAAGGTAAAAATTCAATACTCTGCTTTTTATTTTGTTTGTTTGTTTTGCTTTGTTTTTAGAAAAAGAAAGGTAGTTTGACAATTGCTATTATCTAGAATAACAGATTGAATAAGCTATTTAGAAGTTACATTGATACTGTCTGGAGCTCTTGACTTAACCAAGGGAACCTGAAAATATGTCTAGATTGTAATTAAACAAAATGGAATACCTGCTTAATGAAAGGGAATTTTTTAAAGTTTGGTAAATAAACACTTTTTATAGCATGATTTATTCAATAACTAGGTGCCAATTTTTTATGGGGTGAAGTGACACCTAGGGTGTTATTTGGATTAGTTTGAATTTTCTTGGCAGAAATGATGCTAGGAATCTGTTTGCTATTATAGAATCCCTGCTGCTGACGGTTTTATTTCAGGGATTAGAAAGATTTGAGGTACTGTTGGTGCCTAAAGAGGAGTTTATGATTAATCCCATGGTCATTTTTCTTTGGCTGGATTAGACACAGAGAATTTATGTATTTTTATCTGAACTTTTCAAACACCTATCATGATGGTTTAAAGGATTTCAGCAGATATAAGATTTTAAGAGACAGAGAAAAACAAAAATAATCAAGGGACTTGAAACTTTAATCTCTTTTCAAGTCTTGGAATTTGAAATCAGTTTCATTTCACAAACCGACTCTGATACATTCATATGAACTAATAGTGTGCTGGGAAGGATTCTGAGGTCTAGAATCAAACAGCACCATGACTGAGAAGTGATGCTTGCCATGGACCCAACTTAGTGTAATGGCAATATACAAGCCATGGATGTGTCATTCTGGAACCCAAGTGACTAACAGCTTTATACTTAAATAGGGAAATAAATAATCATAATAATTTTTTCCTTCTTTAGAGGAGTGAATCCAAGCAACACATATTTATTTTAGAAGAAGTGAATGGATCAACAAGGATTTTCTGCAAATTGAAAATGCTCAAATATGATACTTGTGTCACCTGGTATCTTTTCCCCTTAACTATTAAGTAATCCATACATTTGCCATAAGAAAATGTTAAAAAATGGGATGACAAAACAAATACATTCTCAAAGAGAATCTTCACAAACCCATCATACAGGAGGTTGACCATTTCCTTTATTAAAACCTGATTTACACTAACAATTTGCTTATGGCATGGTTCCATATTTCCATTTTGTATTTTTTCTTTGTCTAACTGTAACTTGGCATCCAGTGGGAAAGTCCAAATAACCTAAGGAAAGGCAGGATAATTACACTTGGACCCTGCTGATATTTTCTTAGTGATCACAAAGAGAAGACAAGTTACTTTGCAATCATTTCCTCCCTCGTATGCATTTTCATTATTAATGGAAGAAATACATTTCTTCATGCCAAAATGTACCCCTGGCACCCTACACTCATGTGGAAAACTCAGTGATGCCTGCTGTAGCCCATTTCTACTCACAAAAGATAAAGCACTGATGTTATGCAGACTGTGAACTATTATTTAGTGTACCTGGCACCTGTGTTGAGCAGGAATGATTAAAATTAACTTTTTCAATAGACACTTTTTGAGAAATTGGACTCCTATTCAGTAGCATGTGAGAAGAATTACACCTTTTGAAATAATAGAATAATTGATTATCTAGAAAAAGAAATCCGGTAGCATAACTTGGGACTGAGTGGGACACTCAAATTGCTATGGGAACCATCATCTTTCCTGGTGCAAGAATTCATTACTTATTTTCAAAGAGTAGTGAAGAATACTACGTGTCTGACTGGGCTGTTTCCTCTGATTTTCTCTTCTTGTTTTGTATCATGATTACATTTCTAGATTCCATCACATGTGCATAAGTATAATTTAGCTGAGCACAAGGCTGTAGGATAATGTATGATACTTGAGCCACCTGGTATCTTTAGGAAATTTGGAGAGAAACACATCATTTCTAGCATTCAAATTTTCAATTAAATAAATTTCAATTTAAAAGCATGTTTTTTCCTACCAAAGGGGGAAAAAAAGGCTAAACCTTGCTCACAAAAAGAAACTAGGGTAATAAATAAAAAACAGTGAAAAGCAAAAAGAAAATTCTAAAGATATACAAATAGGAATTTAGCTGAAAATATAACTTATCATGTATTATTTATATCTTTTTCTTAGTTATAAAGCATCTGGTAGCTCACCCCTGAAACCACAGAAATGAATGACTTATTGCAGTAGAAAAATGACTATATTTAACTTTGGCAGCATTTGCTTATTATAATTGCAGATTTCCTCTATCAGTTAATAGAGGTATAACTATAATGTGTGCTTGAAAATAATTATTTTTAACAGGTAAAATCATGATTCTCATGCAAATATAAAATAAAAAATCTTATTTAACGCATTAATTAATAAGGGAACCAGTAAGCTGTTAAAACCAGGTTAAAGGAGAACACAGAGTAGACAAGTATATAAGCCACTAGAAATACGGAAAAGAATTTGGTTAACGTGCAAAATTGACTTCCTCCACAGTAGGTTAGAAAAACAAATTGAATTTGCACCAGAAAAAATTTTACTGAGTATTTAATAGCTCAAAGACAATGAAACACCTAGAGACGTCATGGAATCTGATCACTTGGAAGGGTAGACTAGACAATTCCTAGTGTTCATTTGAAGATACTAAGCCATCTTTTTGGTTCATTTCCAAGTGTTAAAGTTTTTTCCGGTTTTATATAGACTTATTCAATAAATCTCTTCTCATTATGTTGTCTAACCTTTACAGAAAACTGAATAAAGCCAGGGTGGTGAAAGGCAAAGGTGTGACATGCAAAAGCAGACCACACTTCTACAATGTAAATTTCCTCCTTGATTTTATTGTGATGTTAGAGAGCCTACAACTGGCCTGGTCCTTGTAACATCTCTTCCAAAAATGCACAGATAAGGAAAGGGCTTGGAAAGACAAACTGGTCTTTTAAATTAATATACAGGGTTAGCAATAAATTACATAATCTGATAGATCTACAAGTATTCCCTAATCCATGGGTAACTCCACAGCCTCTTGTTTCCATGAGTTTGTTGACCTTGAGCTCATCCAGTTTGGCCTGACACCCCAGGCAATGCCTCACAAACCTAGCCATTAGTCTCCACAGCACTGTGCATACTACGTGCTTCCTTCTTTTCCTCTGGTCCATCTGGAGGATACCTGCTGTTGAGAGTTCTGGTGCCTCTGTCACAAGAGCTATCACCAAGTGCTACTCCCAGTGTTCAGGGAGAAGGGTGATCCCATGTTTCCTGGAGTCCCTAGCATAACAAGACTCCAGAAAGAAATGTCCACATTCTCTACCCTTCTCCCTCTGGCTCTCTGCACCAGTCACACTGGTCTCCATGCTGTTTTCTGAACCTGACAGGTACTCACCAGCCTGTGCCCTCTGCCTGAAATGCTCTTTTTCCAAGTACCAACAGGAACTGCTCCCTCGGCTCCCTCGGGTCTTTACTCAGATGCCACCTTCTCCGTGAAGACTTCCGTGGCTTCCCTTCCTAAAATTGCAACCTTTATCCCACCTTGACACTTCCTATCCCTCGGCCCAGCTTATCTTCTTCTTGGCATTTGTCACAATCTTATATATTTATCTTATTTCTGGCCTGATTTCCTCCATTACTATGTAATCTACATGAAGACAGGGGTTTTGTCTGTCTCGTTCACTGCTGCATGCCCTGTACGTGCTGAGAAGCACAGTGTGGGATGTGTGTGTGTGTGTGTGTGTGTGTGTGTGTGTGTGTGTGTGTGTGTGTGTGTTAGAGCACTCTCCCATAAAAACAACTTGGGTCATTTGATTCAAGTCTGGGATTGTAACTACTCTTTCCTAAGGTCAAAGCAATCACTCAGAATCAATCTTGTGTTGTTCCTTCTCAATTCAAACCTTTGATTACTGCCCCAAGAAGCCCACTTTCCTTTCTTGCTTTCTTCCTCTTTCATTTCCAGCTCAAAATAAAGTCCCACTTTCATGTATTCTGAACTCTGAAAAACGCAAAACCTTTTTAAATGGCTCCCCACGGCAAAAATCCAAAGCTCAGGCTTCATAAAGCATCCAGACGTTTTCCTGATACCCTGAGAAGTCTTTTCTCTCAGGACCCTCCCCACAAAAATCACTGGCCATTCTCTAACCCCCAATTTTCCATTCAATTCCTTACTTCCAGTGGCAAAGATTCTTTCCTTGATCAAGCTCTACTTAGACTTCCTGGAACTTTTCAACAGGGCCTTGACTTTTGGACTTCTGTGTACATTTTGGCACTGTTCATTTTTAAGAAGAACCCTAATGAGTTGGTTTAACTAAAATCCTCCATCTTCCATACCTGAGCACCTTTGACATCTAACCAAGTTTTTCATCCTCTGTCAATCCTGTTTGGTCAGTTTAGCCAGAATTTTCCCGTATCTCTGATGTTTTATCCACTGACCCTCTGATGTTTTATCCACTGACCCCTAATACAAGAATTCTAATACAAGAATTCTAATACAAGAATTACCACTTGACTATGGTACACTCAGAGTTGAGCCCAATCTCTCTCCCTCACTGCCAAATTCCACTGCAGTGGACCCTGTACCTATCGCGATAGTCTCCCCTAGGATAACATTTTCCATGTTGTCTTTAACAAGTGTCATGGATAATGTTTTCCTTAACACCAGTCCACTTACCCCGCCACTCAAAGGGTTTTCTTTTTAAGAAAAATTTTTTAGTTATCTTGAATGTATATATCCTGGCTGATGGCCCAACCATTACAGACCTATATACACTTTAAATGAAACACGAAAGAGGACCTGTTTATAATACAAGAAACTGTCCCGGTTGAAGAGAAGCTACCATCTCAACATGTAAATTATTGCTGGTACGGTTTAAGGATGGTTTAAGAAATGGAAACATCTTAACTGAATATATTATCAAGAGTGCATTTTCTTTGGTTATTTTTCTTCACAAGCCATTGATGATTCTAGGCTTGTCACATTCCACCATTAGGTGGAATTACTGTTTGTTTTTTGTTTTTGTTTTTCAAAGGAGAAGGTTCAAAAGAACACCTGCTCTTCCCAACAAATATCCTAAATATCCAGTGACAGCCTGAAGATTATAAAAGATGTTGGCCTATTTAGAAAGCTCTTGAAAGTCCCAGTATTAAAATTATGCCCCTGTGGAACTTCAAAGGCTTGGCTGGTTACGATGTATTTGAAATGTCAGTTCAAGATCAAGTTAGATCATTTAATTATGCTGACCCATTATTTTCAGTCAAGATGGAGAGTCATTCTTTTATTTTCTTTTTCATACTGCTGAATCTCTTGTCAACAGTAACAGATGATCTACTCTACATATCATCTTTTAAACTAAGTATAAGGATTTGTCTT
Organism: Carlito syrichta; assembly: GCF_000164805.1. NCBI lineage: Eukaryota > Metazoa > Chordata > Mammalia > Primates > Tarsiidae > Carlito > Carlito syrichta. The sequence goes on from NW_007246958.1 coordinate 1,301,818, forward strand.
GCTGGAATTTTTCGTATTCTCGAAACACATAATCGCAGGTTGTAAGACTATAAAAATAAATTACATGTATGCTGATGTTTTTCTTTCCTACTTTTCTTTAAATACTATGTTTAGCTTCACACTTTTTTTAAAAACATAGATGTAATTACAGTATTTTGAAATATATGTGTGAGGGAAATTATAATTAAAAACAGATGTGTCTTGTCTTGCAGTCTTCTAAATTCCTCTTCAAATTCAACTGGCTCCAACAAACTTTATTCTCCACTCTAAATTGCATATAATGGCCAGCTATATCATTCAGGCACTGTTTATCTTTCAATCTAGAGCTAGGGTTGGCAAATTTTTTCTGTAAAGGACCAGAGTAACTACTTTAGGCTTTGTGGAGCATATTGTCTCTATGGCAACTACTCAACTTTGCCATTATAGGGTAAAGGCAACCATAGATAATGTGTAAATGATTAAGTTTGTGAGTCTGTGTTCCAATAAAACTTTATGCATAAAAACAGGCAGTCAGTCTGGCGGGTCTGTAATCCCAGTACTTTGGGTAGGCCAAGGTGGTAGGATTACTTGAGCCTAGAAGTTAGAGACCAGCCTAGAAAACATAGTGAGACTTCATCTCTACAAAAAATGAAAATAATTTAAAAAAATAAGTCAGGTGTGGTGGTGCTTGCTTGTAGTCCCAGCAACTTGGGAGGCTGAAGCAGAAGGATCTCCTGAGTCCAGTATACATTATAAAAGATCTTAAAATGGTCTGTCTGTTTATGAATGGAGTTTGCAGGACTGGAAGTTGCTCTGGGTGAGTCAGTGAGTGAGTGGTGAATGGATGTGAAGGCTTAGGTATAATACCCTAGACTTTATAAACACTGTACATCTAGGCTACACTAGATTTATTTAAAAATACTTTCTTATAAAATAATAAATTAACCTTAGCTTACTGTAAATTTTAATGTTATAAACTGTTTAATTTTTAATACTTTTTGACTCTTTTACAATAACACAACTTAAAACACAAACACATTATACAGCTGTACAAAAATATTCTTTTTTATATCCTTGTTCTATAAGATTTTTTTTTTCTATCTTTAAAATGTTTTATTTTTACTTTGCAGACGTTTCTTGTTAAAAACAAAGACACAAACACACACATTAGCCTAGGTCTAGGCCTACACAGGGTCAACACCATCAATATCACTGCCTTCCACCTCCACATCTTGTCCCACTGAAAGGTCTTCGGGGGTAATAACGTGCAAGGAGCTGTTGGCCTTATGATAGCAATGCCTTCTTCTGGAATACCTGCCTGAGACTGTTAGCTTCTTCTTTTATAAGTAGAAGGAGTACACTCTAAAACAATGACAAAAAGTATAGTATAGCAAATACACAAACCAGTAAGTTAGTCATTTATTATAATGATTATTAAATTAAGTTCAGCCTACGGCTGCCTCCTTACATATTTTAAGTTCAGCTTAAAGGTTTCTCAGTACATAGTGGACTGAAACCAACTGGATGTGTAAACACGAACTTACTCTTGTGCCAGTCACCGATTTTCAGCCAATCAAAGATAGGCAACTGTTCCGATTTGTTTTCAAATAATGTAAACACCCAGCTGTAGCCAAACCTGCTGTTTCTGTACCTTAGTTCTGTTTTTTGTGCATCATTTTCCTTTTTCTATTCATAAATCTTCCACCATGTGACTGTGCTAGAATCTCTCTGAATCTGCTGTGATTCTGGAGGCTGCTTGATTCGCAAAAATGTTCTTTGTTCAGTTAAACTCTCTTCATCTTTATTTGTCTAAGGCTACTTCTTTTAACAGTATTATATTGTACATAATCATATGTGCTAGACTTTCATATAATTAGCAGTGCAGTAGGTTTGTTTGCACCAGCATCACCACAAACACATGCATAATGTATTGCTCTACTACATTCAGATGGCTACAATATCACTAGCCAATGGGAATTTTAATTTTTTTTATTTTAAAAATGTGGGGTCCAATTCAGGGTCAGGTATACAAATGGTCATTATACAGGTACCCTTGATGATGAGGTGTGTCCCCACTCCCTCCCCTGGCATTTTCTCACTACTGCCAATTCCTTTCTTACAGTATTATGATAATTGTGCAAGGTTCGCTTATAAGTGAGAACATGCGGTACTCAGTTCTTTGTTTCTGTGATAGATCACTCAGTATGATAGACTCTAAGTCCATCCAAGTTGCTGTGTAGTTCATAATTTTGTCCTTCTTTCATGTATATGCACCACATTTTTTTATCCAGTCCGCTTTCAATGGGCAGCACGGTTGGTTCCATGTTTTTGCTATTGTGCTAATGGGAATTTTTCAAGCCCATTATACTCTCATGGTACTACCATCATACATATGGTACATGCGGTCTACTGTTGACTGAAATGTTGTTATGCAGCACGTGACTGTATTAGTCTGCTACATTTGCAATTGCAGAACATCTTCTGCAACTTCATATATTTATTTAATGTTTAGAGAAGACATGCTTCTAAAGGTAGCAATGAATCAGATAAGTGATTAAGGCACTGAAATGAAACCCAGTTCTTCTATAGAAATAGTTTAAAAATCATTCATGCTGTATTGGAAAACAAACTATGGATCTTTCGTTTCCTAATGGCAAGAGCAGCTAATCATTTTTCTTTTTTTTCTTTTTTTTGAGTTGGAGTCTCACTCTGTCTCCCAGACTGGAGTACAGTGGCATGCTCCCGACCACCGCAACCTCGACCTGCTGGACTCGGGTGATCCTTCCACCTCAGCCTTCCAAATAACTGGAACTATAGGCGCACACTACCATGCCGGTTAATTTTAGACTTATTGTAGAGACGAGGTCTTGCCAAGTTGCCTGGGCGGGTCTCGAACCCTCGGGCTCAGGCAATCCACTCGCCTTGGCCTCCCAAAGTGCTGGGATAACAGGCTGAACCATCAAGCCTGGCCAGCTAATCATTTTTCCAATGACCTTTTCTTTCACTTCCTCCAGTCTGCCATCTTTCCAAATCCCAAAAAGAATGACCCATGCTTGAAACCCTTAAAGGACGGATGTTCCACAGCCTTCTAAGATTGGGAGGGCCTGCCACCCACACCCTTGCTGCCCTTGGGAGTTCCAGAATGAACTCCATGTCCTCTTAGGTCTTTGCTCTTCCACACTCGGATGACTTTCCTTTTGGACTTGGTCCTCAACACACATCTCTCATCCTTACACCCTGACCATGCCCCTGCCAAGCCTCCTCAGCACTCATGGCACCATTCAGACTCCTACCTTGTTCAGGTCTTTAGGTTTGCCTGATCCCTTGTGTTGGTTATTCTCTGCTTGCCACTATCTTTATTCTCTACCCTTTTCTGCCTGCTCTGTGTCACAGGAAGCTATCACTACTGAATGCATCTCCTCCCCCAGCCCCAGCTCCCTTGTCTTCTGCTTCCAGTTAAATTTAGCTAATTGGAGGCACTAACAAGAGATCAGTGGACAGGGAGAGAAATGGTTGGGGGTATTTTTGCATTTCTGTGTGACTACAGCTATTTCCTGGTAGACCATCCAAGCTCTTCCTAGGCCTGTGACACTATTCATTCTCCTTCCTCCCAGGGGCAGTAATGCCTTTCTACTGTTGTGGTCTCTGAATGCATCAACACTCTGGTTTGTTGTCTTAACCCTGCCTGGGTGGTCTTTTCCTTAGAGACTGTTTGTTTAAACCTTCTGAGTGATTTTGTTCCCTGCAGGAACCCTGACTGATAGATGTCCTAACCTTTCACCTTTTTAGTACCTCCAGATCTAATGCATTAGTACACTCTCTTCATTGAATGGACTTCCCCAGGGCTGCAACAAAAGTCACTTTCAGCATCACACTCCTGTCCTCTGTAGGCCTCTTTCTTCTTCAATTTGTACTCGCTGTTCAGTTACATCCCCAGAAAGTGAGGATTGAACTCAGAGGTTTTCATATAAGACGTGGGTCCGGAAATTATATGTATAGACTTGTGGAGCACGAAGGGTGGTATATACCCTGACAGTGTACAGTGTGTATGTTCATTTTTCTGGGAAGAGGGCCCATAGCTTTCATCACCTTCTCAATGAACCTATGACCTACATACATAACTAAAAACTAATGTAAATAAAGATGGAAAGGAACATGTGCAAGTTGGGACTTGACTTTACCACTTTAATTAGTAATGCATGATTCTTATAGCGTTTTCACTCCAGGCAGTGATTTCTGACAATTCCCTATTTATAATGAGAACCAACTCTGTTGGGTGTCCAAAAAATAACCTTAGTTCTAAACAGTTTTGGGAGCAAAATAAGCAAGTAAAGATCACGGTCAAAATGTTACTCATTAATTATAGAGGCTAGCTTAGTGTGAGAGCCAAGTTGGGGGTGGGGGTGGCTGGTCAGACTCATCCAATCACAGGCAAAGCTGGGTCAGGGAAGACTTTTCAGCAATGAGTTTGTCCAGGTAGGACTTAAAATGAGTGGAAGTGAGTTGGGTTGAGGACGGGGGTGGGACAGGGAGAAAGTAGGAGAGAATTGCACAGGCAGGCTCAGTCCCAAGAGGAAAAAGAAAATGATAAGCTGAGTTATGCATGTCCAATTTCTCCCCTCACCATCAAACTTACCAATCAGATGTTACTCACCTCCCTAGGGGTGAGTGGAGAGGTGGAGAGAAGCAGCTTTCCACTACTCCTTGTCCTAAGTTGTATAAGATTCTCAGTGACATTCCTTTATACCTGTCATGGGACACTTGGTAAGATGAGAACAGGTCTGCTGGTAGAGCCTGTGCCTCCGTGTCAGGCTTCCACCATTCCATCTCATGGCATCTCTAGGCCAGTTCTACTTGATAGTCATTCATCACCTATGCTGAGAGCAACTTGTGAGAGGAATAAAAACACTAAATGAAAGACTCAGTTATGTTTATAAACAGACTTGATTCATACTAAGTAGGGCTACTGAGATACTTTAAGCTTCAAATAACAGAAAACTCCATTTACATTGGTTTGACCAACACATAGATTGTTTCGTTTATACAGCTTGAAGCCTGGATTCCCACACCCAGCCAATCCCTGACAAGGGGTTACTCTCAGACTAATCAATCAGGCTTAGGTGGAGATCAAAAGGCAAAGGGACTGAACTTAGAAACAGTTGATAGGCTTGAAATAATGGGGTTCTCTTAGGAAGAAAGGAGAGTGGGTGGTAGCTACCATCAGGTCTAATACAGTTGTCACATTCAAAGTTGTTCTTTTTATGACTGCAGTTCCTCTACATATAACATTTTAGTCTATCATAGAGATAGCATTGATCATCTAATTTTCATTAATAGAGAACAGAGCACAGATGTTCAATAAACATGTTTTCAAACATGTGATGAGTAGAAAACAAATGGACTGAACCATCATATACATGGCCTAGAACCACAGTTGGGCAGAGACCCCTTCTAATGCTAATTCAAAATTAACTTGCAGGAATTACATGGAATATAACCAAAGGAAGAACTCTTTTCCAGGCAGCCTGCCCAACGGTTTCTTTTATTATCCATGGAAAAGATGATGCTGAAAGTTAGTATATGTTTGTAATAATCATATTTCCTAGGGACTGGAAACACAAAACAGATGGGATGAAATAAGGTGGTCATCATTATAACAGAAAACCAACTATCTTTCATTGAGCACTTCATTTGTGCCAGACTTTGTACTAGATGTTGAAATGCATTCTATTATTTAATTTACCAATAACACTGGAAAAAATTCTATTAGCTGGGTATTACTTCCTCAGTTTACAGACAAGGAAATCGAAGCTTAGAGGTGAAGCATGTTGCTCAAGGGTACCTGTAAATCCAAGGATATCACTTCACAGTCAGTATTCTTAACCCTGGGCTGCCACAGCCCCTAAACCAAGAGCTGTGGACATAAATCAAGATCAGCTCAGGGACTCTTCTTACCTTCTTCTCTAATTGTTCCTCTATTGGAAAATCAGAAATGCTAAAGGATTCCTTTTCCTAGGCAAGATCTCTAGGCTCTATGCCTTATATAAACGGCTAAGTGCTCAAAATTACTTAGTATATGATAGTCCAGAAAGAGCCCCTGTTAATTGTTGTTGGATATTGGCATCTGCAAAACAAGAAAAAGGGTTTGGTCTGGTCACACCTACAGATGGAGCTCTTTCAGTTATGGAGCAAAACCTGCCCTAGATGGTCTACGGTCATTTGTCAACCAGGAGAACAACTCCACCAAAAAGACTACTAATAAGTCTCTGCTAAAGTTCTATTGGAGCCTTTAACTATCAGAAGTCTAGGTTGTCCTATTTGTAAGATATGGAAAATAACATTTGCCCCAAGGATATGTTACAGGAGAATACAAATGAAATGGTATCTCAGGCCTAAGAAGGGCATTAGAGATTATGAGATCAAAGGAAAAGAAGTCTCAGAGAAAGAAATTTCCTTGTCTCAAATCACATTCCATTCCTAATGAAAAGAAAAACTGAGATCAGTACCCTACTGTTGGACCAGTATTCACCCTATACGTCATTAGTCACTAACACATCTTCGTTGTGAGCCACAGTGAAGTTGCTGGACAATTGTGTGTGTGTGTTTTTTTTTTTTGCATTTTTATGAAAATTGCTTTCTTTGGGTTTCTAAGAAATTACTGCTAATTTATCTTTGTTGTTTGAAAGGCAGTCCATTTGCTGGCAGGTAAAATAAAGTTAAGCTACTGCTTCAAGAAACATAAAAACCAGAGAATCTCCTGCTTTTATTAGGTTGATATTTTATATTTTATGAAGTAGAAATTAACCAGTCCTTATGCAGGGGAAAATGTATTACTACTTTTTCCCCACATTTTCCCTTATCTTTAAATAATTAATTAGTGAAAATGGTGATGCATTACTTGTCTGGTAAGATACAAGCAAAAGAGACAGGCACCTAGGAACAGTGGCAGACATAACAAAGTCTTAAGGTAGAAGTTTTTGATTAAATCTTTTGATGTTTGAGAAGATGAATCAGTCTCTACCTGTCTCTTTCTCCCCCACCCCTACTTCTATCTCCCACTTCCTTCCCTTTTAGAACCAATCTCAGACCTGTTTTGGATGCTTGAGATGATGTTTTGACAGGAGTTAGCTAGCCCCTGATGCTTGCGGCATCACAACATCCTTAAAACCCTACTTCCACCTTGCCAACTCAACCCTTTGATGCTGCCTGAATTATATAACTTAACTATACTGAAATTACTTAATTGCGTGCTTCTTCTTGGAGACTTTATGGTCCTGCTTCTTGAGGGCAGGGATCATGTCTTCATAATCATGGTATCCCCAAGTATAGAGCATGCCTTATTCATGTTGATTTCTTGATAGTATAACGGAGTGCTCAGTCCATAGAACACACTTATTAAATTTAGTATGTCGGTTCTGTGAACACTCCAAAACATGCTACGTCTCTCCCAGTACCCATTACTTCACAACTCTTTTTATTTTTCTCATCAGTGCCTCTTACAGAATATTTCCACATGGCTTTTCATGCTAAACAAATTCTTCCACCTTCCCAGAATCTATTTCAGGTCTCCCTAATTTGCTCCTTCTTCTGAATTTTTATGGTGCACAATCATCTTCTGTTTTACACTATTGTTTTAATATTTCATACATGCTGCTCCAGCTCTTAAACGGAAAATCGTTTTTTAAAATGTCTTTATTATTCTATTCCACAGAGCCTAATATAATTACATTGATATTGTGATGTTTGATATTTGTTTTACAAATGAATGACTAAAATATGAGACTGGTAGACTAAGACAACCCACAACCATTTGCACTCCTATGAAACTAAAATCTGATCAAAAGTGATTTCTAGATTCCGTATGTCTAATGTTGTGAAGCCTAAATATTGACAATGAAAATAAATAAAACCAATCTAAAAATTTCAGCCTTTCTATTGTACATCTAAGTTCATGAAGCCTGACTGCTCTTCACAGTCCAGCAGTTTTTCTTGTCAGCGCATATTTATAAGCATTTAAGTCATAGAAATGCAATGCATATTTTTCAAATCGCTCAGTTACAGAAAAATAAAAGAAAACACCTTTTGTCGGCAAGGGAAAAACATTTCACTTCTGTTACCTCACAGTTTAAAGTTCAGTTCATGAGATCCCATGAAGATTCCCATAGGGTTACTTGGAAAATAAAGCTAGCTGAGAAATGTTCTTCCCATGTTTATCACTTATACTTGGCCTCCTCTTCCAACCCTGCCCTCCCTTCGCCTTTAGTTTTCTTCCCAGACACAAATATGATCATGTTATTCCCCCTAATCACATCTTTCCTCTGTTCAGAATCCTTCTATGGCTACCCTTACTTTAAAGTCCAAAAGACCAACAAGGCTTTCAAAACCTTCTCAAATATGGACCTAGTTTGCCTTTTTGACATTTTCTCTGCTTCATGGACCAAGTACATCAGCCAATTTGCCATTCTAAAGAAAATAACACTCTGTCAGAGATCAGCAAACTTGTTCTGTAAAAGGCCAGGGAGTAAATGTTTTGAGGTCTGCAGGCCATACCTTCTCTGCCAGAATTACTCAAGGCTGCCACTGTAGCGCAGAGGCAACCCGAGTCAGTACATAAGAGAATGGATGTGACGCAATCAGATAAAACTTTACTTATAAAACCAGAAATTTGATTTTCATATAATATTCACATCATGAATTATACTACTTCTAATTTTTTTCCCAATCATTAAAAAATGTGAAAACCATTCTCAGCTCCTAGACCAGCGGTCCCCAACCTTTTGGCGTCAGAGACCAGTTTCATGGAAGATAATTTTTCCATAGACGGGGGAGGTGGGGATGGTTTGGGGATGATTCAAACACATTACACTTATTGTGCATTTATTTCTATCATGGTTACATTGTAATATTAACGAAATAATTATACAACTCACCATAAGGCAGAATCAGTAGGAGCCCTGAGCTTGTTTTCCTACAACTAGATGGTCTCACCCGGGGGTGGTGGGAGAGAGTGACAACCAAAATGTGTTGCTTATGTCCAGTCTACTCCGTAATCTTGTTTTGATTGCTGACACAAAGATAGGATGTTGGAAGGAGGCTTTTCATTGCTAATCTGACAGGTGGTGGAGCTCAGGTGATAATGCAAGTGATGGGGAGCGGCTTTAAATACAGACGAAGCTTCACTCATTCACTCACTGTTTATTTCCTCCTGTGCAGCCCTGTTCCTAATAGGCCATGAACCGAGACTTGTCCATTTCCCAGAGGTTGGGGACTCCTGTCTTAGACCAAACACAAAGATGCAGTGAGTCACATTTGGCCCACAGGTTGTAGTTTGCCAATTTCTGTTCTGTGACATTGAATATGTTCTTCTGCTGTGTCTTTCTTTTCTTTTTTTATTTTAAAAATGCGTGGTACAAGTAAGGGTTAGGTATACAAATGTTCATTATGCATGTGCCCTTGTTGATGAGATGTGTCCCTCCCTCCCGTAGCAGTTTCCCGCAACTGCCAATCCCACCCTCCTCCCCTGGCAGTTTCCCACTACTGCCAATCCCTTTCTTATAGTATTATGATAATTGTTCAAGGTCCACTTATGAGTGAGAACATGTGGTACTCAGTTCTTTGTTTCTGTGATAGTGCACTCAGTATTATAGACTCTAAGTCCACCCAAGTTGCTGCAAAGGTCTTTTTTTTCTTCTCATCTCTGAATTCCTTTTAATTCTCCAATGTCTAACTCAAATACTATGCTCCCTGGAATATGTGTCAGTTCCTCTCAGAAGTGGTTCTGGCTTCTTTCTTTCTGCAACCCAGAACTTTTTGGTTATGTCCCCAACAAAGTACATGACACAGTTAGTTTTAGTTGTCATCATCAATGAATTCATCAGATCATGTTTTGCTGTGATTCTGTGTCCAATTCAACTCTATGTGAATATCACACACCCATTTCTATCAAATGCCAAGTCAAGCACAAAGTCAATCCTCGGTAAATATTTATTTAATAATAAAAATCTTTTTTGGCCTCTTTCCAAAATCTATTTAGAGGACTGATAATGAAATCCAACCAGAGAACTAATACCATAAAAGCTTGGGGTGAGCAGACCATAAAGACTGATGCCATCATGAAGACTGGGCTCTGGGCCTCCTTTCAGTCAGAGTGAAAAGGGAAAGAGGACAGTTACCAGGTCTTACTTCTAAGGAGGAAGTGGGCCACATCTTCAACAGAAGCAAAGTTTTGTTTCAGTTCCCCACCCCATCTCCCCAGAATTACGTTTGAAAAGCAGTTGCTCATGTGGAAATTTGTAAAAAGCATTTGGTGACAGAAAAAAAAAGATGTGATTTTTATATGATTGTATCTCAGAATAACTTGGAACATGTCAAAGGCAATTCCATGAGGAGAAAAATCCTCTAAATGTTGCCTTCTGAAGCTCTAACTGGAAAAGTCCTCTAAATGTTGCCTTCTGAAGCTCTAACTTGAAAACAGAACTCAGAATATACCCAGGGCAGTGGCAGGGATGGGGGAGCCATGTTCCCCAGCCTATTTTCCTTCTTCAAGGGCACAGGCCCATGTTTGATAGGCTTGAGGCCCCAGGTTCGGTATCCGACAAAGGCTGGCGTCTGCACGAGAGGGAGTTGGGTCTGATGTTCCCTCCTGAAAATGGAGGGACCCAAACACATTCTCCCCCAGCTGGATGTTCAGGGGAACCTACTCCTAGAGTGGCTCATGTGCTCAAGGGGAGGCCTGGCTGGTCCTCAAGCACTGGCTCAAGGCTTTAATTGAGATCTCAGGGACCTCATGCAAAAAACCTAATGGAAAAACTTCAACTTGGAAAATGTTCCGAGTGGGCGTGGGCAGTACCCCATCCTGGCACTAGGGAAACTTCCATAACATTCTCTTACGTGACTGAATCGGAGTAGCACAACTCCCAGTGGAACTACGAGGGTGAGTCAGCTGTGAAGTGTAGTCCCGTAAAATGACAAGGGACTTGGTGTACAGAGTTATTTATCTTCAACCAACTGAAGAAGACCATCAAAGCCAAGGGTGCAGCTGTCTCTTTCTGGCAGGCGTCAGCTAACAGAGCAGATTGCCTCTTGAGGTCACCCCCACCTTGTGCTAGCAATACGATTTAGTTGGCATAAATAAGCGTCTTGCTTCCCGCTTTTTATAAGCATCTGCTTTATCTAAAATCCTTTATGGTACAAGTTATAAAGATGAAGGCTACATTTTGGCCGGCCAGGGAGGTCAGGGAGGAAAGAAAAGTAGGTATACTAGGTTCAGAGCACATTTGGAGTCAGAAAGACCCAAGTTCAAACCCACATGTAAACACTTATTAATGACATCACCTTGGGCTATGTGCTCCACTCTATACCTCAGTTTCCTTATCTACAAAATAGAAACAATGACAGTGACTGCATAAACTTGTTGTAGTACTAAAAGATCACCACATCTATAATGTATGAGCACCCAGCAAATGTCAACTGCTCCCATAATTACTTGTATCCCACAATGTCTGTCTTAGCAGCTGCACATAGTAGGAACTAACTAAATATTTGCTAACTGATTAGCTAATGTCTTGCAATGAAGCTGATGGTCATTCGTTTGCTAATCATGGTGCCAGTTCAGAGAGACTGCGATTTGCCTTACAGATGCCATGAATTTCCTGATCTGTTGATAAATAGTCAAGTCTTGTCATTTATAAACGGCTTCCTATGAGTGAATAAACACGAGAAAGGGAATAGAAAGTGATGAAAGCTTAAAAAACATGGCTCCGTTTGAGTCATTTGAGTAAAACATTACTCAACTTGAACTAGAGGCTGCTCGGCAGAGCTAATGAATACCTGGCCCAACACCGAAGACACTCAAAAGACGTTAAGTGCTATTAATATCATCATTCTACTGCTGGAACTTGAGATCTGGTCTTTTGGTACAGCGATTTCCAGAAGGAAATGTAGGGTTTGCCAGAGTATAAATAGCTCTTGGGCGGTATGGACCTGATTATGGTTTAGCAAGTATTCTTGGAATATTTATTTATACTATGTGAGACCGAACGTGTACAACCTGCCACATTCAGTTGTGCAGGTTGTACACTGCAAAAGCATCAGGGAAACTAGTCACATGAAGTCTGCTGCTCTGAGAGTTGTGGAGTGTGCAAATGGATGCCGCAGCAGCCCTGCTAAACAGTGCTTAACTCCAGAGTATCTGTAACTGTCTTGCTCCTTACTGAAGACACTAAACCCAGAATAGAAGTTTCTTATGAACAAGGTTGACATAAATTTTGAGGAAATTTTTGGCAAACTAACTGGCTTGTGGTGTTGGTGAACTAGAGAGTTATCCTTTTTGGAAAATTGGACAGATTATACTTTTGGTCAATCTAGAGGGTTCTGAACCTAACATGAACATTGAATCAGATCATTTGAATAAAATAACGGCCTACTATGCAACATAGGCCTCTCAGAGAACTGTACCCAAATGGCACACAAGAAGCTTTTTAAGCTTAATAAGATTAATCATTCAAATTAGTTCTGACCCTAGTTGAGGTATGACTATGGATCTAGAAAACAGAAGGCAGCTGAGAGAAAATTATAAGCCTGGGGGATTCAGTCTTCTAGAAGGTGGAGGTAGTTGGCTGATTCTGTGGGTTCAAACCTGCTGGGTCTTCAGATGTAAGAAACAAAGAGCCTCTTTGCTGCTGGGAGGGAAAGATCGACTACTTCCAAGCAAGTCATTCTCTGGACATGAGATACCAATCTCTGAAAATGATTAACTGCTCTGGGTCTCCCAAGCACCACGCAGGAGAGAGAGAAGGTTTGGAAAGCATGGCTAAGCAGCTCAGGGGCAGTGAACCTCAACAATTCTAGGAATACAGCACAAAATTATATGCTTCAGATAAATGAATTGGGATGGTTTTTAAAATAATTTTTTCTCTAACTCATTTTAGCTCAGGCAATTTCATGTAATCCAGTTACAATGTGTTAGTGTTTCCTGATGAATATGCTTTTGATGGTTTTGTAATAGCTCTAAGAAGCATTCTCATTTAAATGAAATGATGTTTGGGGGATTTGAACAATCGTCTCATCATTTAAGCCCGACTCATTATTAAATAAAAATACTAGACTTTCCTCTCTCTTCCTTGTTACCCCAGTCTGCAGCCTTAAAGGCATCTCACTCCTAAGTAGAGGAGCAAAGCTTTGTAGGGAATGTGGTTATGAGTGTGAGTGTCATTATCTATGGCATCGCATCAATAAACGCCATTAAATATAACTAAGCTAAGGAAATGTTCATTTCAAATCACTGTGTCCTTGGGATTTGCCCAGCTAACTGGAGAAGGACCACTCAACCATGCATGCAGTTCAGTATGCAGTAGTGTTTCTGCAGCTGAAGGACAGAGCTTTTGAAAAATCTTCCAGAATGATGTCTCAAAAGGCATATATTGAGTTCAACTGCGTACATTTTTGTGGCTATCTAAAAATGGCATTTTCCCCCCAGCATCAAAAGCAAAGAACACAATCCCTTTGGCCAGGTTAGCAAAAATGTACAGTTCCTTATCTGAACCCTTTGTCATTAGATATGTTTTAGATTTCAGAGTTTTTCAGATTCTAAAAGGAATTACCATGTTTCTGTTCTAAAACATGCCCCTCAGAAAGGTCTGAGGAAGCCCCTATAATCTAAAACATTTCTGCAGCAAATTGTATGAACAGTCACACCAAGGGATAAAGATAGACTATAAATAGCCTCACCTCAGTTCAGGTCAGGCTTTACTGCCAAATGAGTTTGTGCCAACTCTCAAGGAAAAAAAAAAAAGTTCAGTTTCCAGAACTTTTTGGATTTCATGATTGCAGATAAGGGATTGGTTACCTGCCAAATGTTCAAAGATGTGAGAGTGATGCTGAAGAACAGTGGTTCTCAAAGTAGGTCCCCAGACCAGCAGCTTCAGGATCTCCGGGGAATATGTTAGAAATGCAAACTCTAGGACTCCACTTAAGATTTACTGATTCAACCTTTGTGCATGGGGATAGATAGGGGTCCTGTTTCAATCTTCTGCATGTGGTCAGCCAATTTTCCCAGCACCATTTACTGAATTGGTTCTCCTCTCCCCATTGTA
>NW_007246958.1:1316678-1359755 GCF_000164805.1 Carlito syrichta
GAACACAAATCACTCTATAAAAAAGATACCTGCACACGTATGTTTATCGCAGCATTGTTCACAATAGCAAGAACCTGGAAACAACCATGCTGCCCATCAAAAGAGGACTGGATTAAAAAAATGTGGTACATATACACGATGGAATACTACGCAGCCATAAAAAAGAACAAAATCATGAATTCTGCTGCAACCTGGATGGAACTAGAATCTATAATAATGAGTGACCTCTCACAAAAACAAAAATCCGAATATCACATGTTCTCACTCATATAATGGACCTTGAACATCCAATGCAATACTATGAGAAAATGACTGATGGTACTGGGAAACTATGGGGGGGAGGGGGATGGGATTAACAGTAGCAAATATCTGTCGGGGGATGGGAAAACACTTCTTATCTACAGGGTGCCTGAATGAAACGTCATTGTACACCTAACCCTTAACTGTACCCCACAAAACCATAATAAAAAATACTGATTAATGGGAAAAAAAAGATTTACTGATTCTAGAAACTCTGGAGGTGGGGCCCAGCAATCGGTATTTGGCAAGCCCTAAAGGGAATTCTGAAAAACCAAAGCAGATTGAAAACTACTTCTGGAGAGGGTCAAGCATCAACAACGATCTAGGAGTAAATAGAACTGAGTCCTAGTGAACTCTGACACATAATCTTTTATTAATTTGATTTTCTTTCTTTTTTTTTTTTTTAGGTTGGAGTCTCACTCTGTCACCCAGACTGGAGTGCAGTGGCCGCTCCCGGCCACCGCAGCCTCGACCTGCTGGGCTCCGGTGATCCTTCCGCCTCAGCCTTCCAAGTAGCTGGAACTACAGGCGCGCGCTATCACGCCCGGCTAATTTTTTTTTATTTATTGTAGATATGAGGTCTCGCCAAGTTGCCCAGGCGGGTCTCGAACCCGCGGGCTCAGGCAATCCACTCACCTCAGCCTCCCAAAGTGCTGGGATTACAGGCTGAGCCACCGAGCCCGGCTAATTTGATTTTCAATCAGCGAAACTGGGATAACTCTACCTGCCCTTTTCATTTGGTAGGATAATTATGCATCTATGAAGAGATCATCAGTGTAAAAAGGCTTTATACACTGTCTAGAATACATATGAACTAGTTATTTTGTATAGGAAGGGAATGACATTAAATGGAACAAAAGTTAACAGATCAATGCCATATAATAAGAGAAAGTAAATAAACTGAAAATGGAACATTCACAATGTCATCTTCTTTTGGTTTCCTGTCTCTGTGAGACCCAGAGTCATGTTCTCAATCAGGTCACATTAAAACATGATGATATGAAAAAAGTCTGACATATTCAGGGACGTACATAAATACATAAATGCATTTTTATATTACCTGCCCCATCTCATTCCAGAAAAGATTTCAAACAATGTTGAAAGATAGATGACGTGCCATGCTATCAATAGCAAAGAGAACAATCGAGAGAGGCAGAAAATATAATGGAAAGATCCTTGAATCTGAAACCTGAATTCTAATCCTGGCTCCACCACGAATTAACCATGAGACCTTGGGCAAGTCACTTTAGCCTCTGGGCATCGGCTTCCAGCTCTAAACACACTCTTTTGGCTCAGTTCTTTTATTTGCTGCTTGTTTTGCCAGTTCCTGAAACCAAATTCTATAAACTGAGGGCACATGTGACAAGACACAAATTCAGTGAGAATGACCATAAGTAAGCTGTCTCCCCTTTTGCAAACCCAGGTAGGGAAGAGGAATACAAGCCGAGTTGTGTATCAGGGTATTGAGCCATTATATAGCAATTCTACTGGGCATTCTGGTTCCCCTAGGCGAAGACTTTCATTCACAGTTAATTTCCAATAATGGCTAGTATTAACTACTGAAAAAAATAAGTCTCCTCAGCGAAGGTTTGGTCCATATAGGAATTTTCCTCTCTGTCTTAACCTCAGTCTGATGTTGAATTTTCAGCTGAGGTCACTGCATCCTGTTGTACTTGTTCACTTTGGATCAGAGGTAACAGCACAGAGCTGTTCTACCCAAGCCCTTTTTGACCTTTTTATCCTATCTGGCAAAGCCATGTTGTCTTCAAGAGCTTCCTGGCTGGAGCAACTGGTCCACAAGGTAAACAGTCCTCCACAGCCATTGGCTTATATTCTTCCAGGCCTGTAGTTTCCATTATGTCCAAAGATCAAAAGATACACCATCACACACAGAACACAAGGGGTTGCCTGGGAATTGAAAAGCAACATGACACACTTTCCCCTTGATGAGTTCCAAATTTTAGGTGCTAAACATGGGAGGCAGTTGAATGAGGTGGCCAAGGATAAGAACTGCTGGGCCACAGACTGCCTGGGTGTTAGAATCCCATCTTGTCTTCCGATAGTTATCTACATTTTGGATAATTCATTTAACTTCTGTATGCTATGCTTTGCACATCTGTAGAATGGGAATACTAAGAGTTCTTTTCTCATAGAGTTACTGGAAGTATTAAATAATTTTGTTAGTTAACCACCCAGAACCCTACATGGCTAGTGGCAGCCATATTGGACAGCACAGATAAGAGAACATTTTCCTAATCACAGAAAATTCTACTGTCAGTACCATTCTACAAGGTAAGAATTATCTCAAACGCTAATCATTAGTGAGTTTGGTTTTCTTAACTATCTCTCTCTATATATTCTTTTTTTCTTTTTGCTCATTTTCCCACTGATCCCTGCCTTCCCCTTCTCTTCTCTGTGTGATGGATCACTATCAGTGCTGTTTCCCAGGCTCCCTGGACACTGATGTATTAGCAGGAGACTGAGTACAGGAGGAAGGACAGTGTCCATCTCTCTCCCAGCTAGAAGGTGTCCCTGGTAGTGGCTGGATCTCCTCCCCATTCCCAGCAGCCTCCTATGAGGTTCCAGGGCCCACTAGTGGTCCTCACTGCTGGGCTCTGGGCACACCACTTCTCCCCCTTGGTTCTTCAGTACTTGGTGACTTCCTGCTGTTGTCAATCTGTTTGGCTTCTCAGCTATTCTAACATTGCCTGTTTGGCTTCTCAGTTGTCTAACACCTTTTATTAATTCCCAATATTAAATTCCTTTTGTTGAACTACCTCGTATAAGATCTGTTTTCCTGACTGAAACTTGACTAATATGTCATATATACCCAAGTATCACATTTCAAGACAAGGAATTATTAGTAAAACACTAGCAAATGTGGAAACTCTTTCCAGACAAGAAGCAAACCTTAAAGGTTTTCAAATTCCCACACCTCAGATGCAATATAATTAACATTCGTTTGTGTTAGGAAGGCCCATGTGATTTTTTGTTAATTTTTATTGCAATTATTCTACCATTTTCTAGAGAAGGGAACTGGGTCTCCATGAGGCTAAGTAATTTATCCAAAGATAGACAGAAAGAGAAGAAATTCAAAGCTAAAATGCTGATAAAATGGATCCTTGCACAAAAACAGGATGTACTGTATGATTCCATTTATATGCAATTCTAGAACAGGTAAAGCTTAGCTAAGGTGAAATAAATCCAAAACTTGCTTGTGCCTGGGGGAGGAGCAGATTGCTTGGGAAGTGATACAAGACACATTCCCAGAGAAATGAAATGTTCTCTATAGTGACAGGTGTGGGGCACATGGAGGTATACATTTGTCGAAATTATACAGTTAAGATTATTCATTAAAGTGTATGTAAATTTCACCTAAAAAAAATAAAGCACTGTAACAACAATCTAGGGGAACAAGAGCAGGGGTGGAGTTAGAAATGAAACAAGGACAGAACAATCATAAGTGCTAGAGCTGAGCGATGGCTACCAGGGGCTTATACTTAATTCTGTTTACTTTGTACGTGTCTAAAAATTTTCCAAAACAAAAAGTTTTTTTTAAATCATAAAAAGGACTTCTAGGCCTACTTGATTTCAAGGCTTATGTCCTTTCCACCAACCACTTTGCTTTAAACAATTTTAAAGTGCACTCAAACACAGGAGGATGACTCCAACCCAAGGAAGACACAGGTGAGGCACAAGTCCACAAAATGGAGAACTGGGTAGCCAAAGAGAGAAGCAGCAGCATCCTACAATGTGCCAAGGAACGGCATGCAATTGACGAGGTATCATCCCCCTAGTCCAAAATTTGTATCTTTTCTATCACTGTAAATATTCAGGCTAGGAAAGTGCAAAGCAGGATTGGTAAGAAGTCAAAATGCAAAACTTATGAAGATATGTAAATAAATCAATAGTCCAAAGGCAGAAAATTACATGATAATATTTGTGCAACTTTGGAGGAAAAAAAGGAGCCAGAAGATCGAGGTCAAATTCTACCCTATCACTTAAAAGAAAAAAAAAGTAGAGATATATATATTTCAAAGGCACCCTATGACCTCAGGATACAGGTCTCGACTCCATAGGAGGAAGGCAAGTGAGGTTTACCATAATCTACAGCTGAAATCTCCCATCACTCCTGGCTCCTCTTTGCACCCTGATGGTAGCACATTTTTCGTAGCCATCTGCATACAACCTGCTGCTTCAGGCCTCTATGGTTTTCTTCAGACTCTTTCCTCTCACTAGAATGTTGTTCTCGTCTTTGCTTTTTAAGACTCAGCTCAGGACTTATCTCCTTCAGGAAGGGCTTCCAGAACCCCAGGCCTCTCTCAAAGTTCCCAAGTTTCTTGCCCATGTGCCTCCCACAATCCTGATGGTAGAGAGATAAGCTGCATGGGTACCAGCATCTCCACTTGCCTATTAGCTATTCTAGGACTAGGTCATGTGCGAGTCATCCGGGTACAGTCAGTTAGTACTCTTCAGGTACACAATAAATGTTTTTTGAACAATAATATCAGTGTTCTGGAGCTGATTATTATGTGTGGCTTGTGAATACAAAGAAAATAAAGTGGTCGTGATGTCATAGCCCTCAAGAGGCTGCTCAGGACTCATCCATATCCCACACCTATTACCTCCTCTATGGCCAAGACCATGCCTTCAATTGGATGCTGAGTTCTTTAAAATAAAAAAAAAATTCTCGTATATTTATGGGTACAAGTGAAGTTGTGTTATATGGATATATTGCATAGTGGTGAATTCTGGACCTTTAGTGTACCCAAGGTTGCTGAGTTCTGAGATGGGACAATGTTTCAAGTAGGTAGTGAGATTCTCAGGGGCCTCTATCACGTTAGACCATTATGGAATGGAAACCAAATGCTTGCAAAATTCCTCTACTATGTAATAAAAGGTAGTTTTGCCAAACAACTCAGTAATGATCTTTTGCCTCCTAAAGTGACAAGGATAAAGAAAGATGAACAAATAATATCATTATTTGAGAGCAAGAAAAATGGAAAATTGACCAGGATACTCTCTTTGAAATAATCCTGCTTAAAATATTGAGATATTAAGCATTTGAATGATGCCATAAACAAAATGGTTGAAAATATGATCACAGGAAAACAAGAGGAGATTTTTAAGGCAGTTGATTTCAGACAATATTTTTTCTTGAAGTGAAAAATTCTTGAAAATAACCCAGTCTGGGAGAGAAGGTAAATTCTGTGCCACTGATTCTGTGATGTTGTAAAGTGGTTCCAGGTCCCCCCGACAACTCTGTTCACAATTATTAATAGACTATATATCGCAGATGGATGGA
This sequence comes from Carlito syrichta, assembly GCF_000164805.1. NCBI lineage: Eukaryota > Metazoa > Chordata > Mammalia > Primates > Tarsiidae > Carlito > Carlito syrichta. The sequence continues at coordinate 1,322,284 of NW_007246958.1, forward strand.
GCCCCCAATACACTGTATGTGCAGGATATTGTTCCATTGCACTTTTGGTTTCTTTTGCACTGATTCAAAACCCAGGGCTCAGCCTTTCCAAATAGAGAAGCAAGAGTCTTTCTACTTTGCTCTGCGTAAAACTCAACTATAGGTGGGTTCTCTATGGAATGTGACATTTGGAACTTCCCTGTCTTCTTTTTTATACAATGCATTTCTGTTCGGTTAATGACCTGTTATCATTAAAAATCAATCAAACAAAAAACTATGATTACCACAAACTTTCATTGCTGTACTAAAGTACAGTTGAGTGGCATTAACCTCATTTCTGTGGGATGGCTAGTCTATAAAGACTAGTCATAGCATGGCGTTGGGAGTAACTTCACACAGAAAACTAATAAGTGGAAAGATAAAAAAGGGGCGGGGACCTAGAGCAGTGACAGTCATTTCTGAAAGTGTATCGATCACACTCATCAACAAGGGTACCGGTATAATGAACATCTGTATACCTAACCCTGAATTGTACCCCACATCTTTAAAATAAAATAAAGAAAAAAAAAGAAAGTATATTGATGGCTTGGTGGCTCAGCCTGTAATCCCAGCATTTTGGGAGGCTGAGACAAGTGGATTGCCTGAGCTCACGAGCTCAAGATCAGCCTGGGCAACTTGGCGAGACCTCGTCTCTACAATAAATCAAAAGTTAGGTGGGTGTGGTAGCACATGCCTGTAGTTCTGGCTACTTGGAAGGCTGAGGTGGAAGGATCGCCTGAGCCCAGCAGGTAGACGCTGGGGGGGCCGTGAGTGTGCCACAGCACTCCAGACTGGGTGACAGAGTGGGACTCCAACTCAAAAAAAAAAAAAGTATAGTGATCTTGGGAGCTGCTTTCTCTCTTGATTTCCTGCTACATAAAACAAAGTTGATAACAACTGTCTTATATGAGGCTGGGTGAGAAAATGAACATAAAGTGCCTAGTAGTCTGAGTGTCATTGTGGCCACATGAGTGGCAGGAGAGGTCAGGGCATATCAAGGCAGCCTGGGGCAATCAAAGGAAACTGAGAAATAGCCCAGCCAAGGCCTGGAAACCACAACAGAGTTGGAGAGGACATGTGTTTTCTGTGGAGTTAGTGGCTTGTCTCATTTTCTAGCTTCACTTTCTCTAATCTAGGGTTCGCTGTGGGCTGGGTGAAAGTGGAACCTGGAGGATTTGTAGCTGATAAACTACCAATCACAAGAGTATTGATTAGTAGCAAATGTCAACCTAGAGGACTGTAGCAGGTCAGGGAGATGACAATGTAGAGAGTGTGTTTATCATGTTCACCAGGACACAAAGGTGAAAGGGAGAGAAGGCTTGAAGATGGGACCTGACACATTGTAGATGCTCAGCAATTATTGGTTGAGTGAATAAATGAGAGAAAAACCAAGATTTAAAGAGCTCTCAATAGGCTAAATGATAGGTCAAAATCAAGATGGGCTGTATAGGGGATAAGTGTAAAGTCTTGTTAAATGGTGAAGAGTTTGCCTGACAGAAATAAATACCACAAAGATGTATGAGACGTCATCATCACAAGCTTAATAGGCAACCATGTAATGTGTCATTTAAAAAAATGTAGACTTAAGCCATGTTGTTAAATTCAGAAAAGAAATGGACCCTCCCAGGTTGACCATGGCCAAGTCCAACAGTGTTCCTGTCTTCAGTTACAGGGAATGAATGCAGAGAAGTTTCCAGACTCTATTACAGGAGCAGCAAGGCAAAAGATTGATAAAATCTTCGTCTGGGAATAAAAAAAAAAAAGACTTACTGAGAACATGAGTTGACTTCAAATATTTAAATCTCTGAAGCACTGTCATGCAGAAAATTAATTAGCCTTATTAAGTTTATTTAATATTTATAGAATGTCTTCTGTTCACAATGTGCTCATTTATTCATTTTACAAGCATAGATTGTCCACCTATCTGTGCCAGGCACTGTCCTAGATTCTGAAGTAAAACCACTGCTCCAAGGAGGCTGACACTTAATGGAGGATGGGGAAGATAGTCATTAACAAGTAAGCAGAGAAGATAATTTTTGGACAGGCACCATGGCTCATGCCATGTGGCTCATGTAATTAAGCACTTTGGGAGGCTGAGGCAGGAGGATTGCTTGAGACTAATAGTTCAAGACCGGCCTGGGCAACATAGTGAGACTCCATCTCTATTTTTTTTTATTAAAGGAAATAAATTCTACTAGTGGAAAGATGGACTGTACATGACATTTACTCTTACACATTTGCCTTAAAACCTAGTAGAGTGTATCTGTTCTTTGTTGTTCCATCAATTAGCTAGATTATAATTCAATAAAAGGAAGAACTTTCTCCCAGCAAAGCATGGGCTGTCAAAAAGTAGTGCACTCTGTCATTGGAAATGTTAAAAACAAAACTTGGCCATCTTTTGGGACTGTTGTTGAGAATTGCTGATTTGGGGACAGAACTGTATCAGTGGTTTCAAAGGCTTTGGATTTCATAGACCAATATGATGAAAAAAGTGGTAGATGACAACATGGGGTTGCCAAATTTTTTAGTTCTTGGTACGTTAACAGAAAACATACTAATTATTAGAAGCATCTTTTCATGAACTAAGAGTCATTTTTTAGGGACCTACAAATAAAGAATGACATAATATAAGAATAAAAAGTTATTTGGGCTAAGTAAATTTGGTTATATGAAAACTTCCTAACTTTGGCCTTACTTTTTAAATCTGCAACAGACCATCAAAAATTTCATTATTGGCCTTAAATAGTCCAGAGACTAAAATTTTAAAACAGAACCAGACGACCTTGAAGTTCTTCCCAATACTTTTAAAAAATGTTGGTATGTGATTAAAGTTTAATATGCTGTTTAAATGCGAGGTTTTAGAGTTGGAGTCTGTGAATTTAAAGCCAAGGCTCAAACAAGACAAGATATTTAACTTCTTTGAGCCTCAGATTTTGCTTCTGTGATATGGGGATAACAATATTACTCACAGTATTATCAGAATTCACTGAGGTAATGCAAATGAAGCACTTAGCACAGGGTGTGGTAAGCGTAGTAAATGTTCAATAAAAATGGCAGCCACTCTTTGTCAGATCTTCTGCTCCAAAGAAGATGGCAGGTGAGGGAGATTTCTTACAGATAATGGTGTCAGTACTCATGGTTTTCCAAATACTCTCATTCCCACAGAGGAATAGATTATCCTATTTAGCATGTAACACTTGTACCCTGCCCCCTATTGCTAGGGAAGCAAACAAGGGCCACAACTAGTTACCAAAGGATGGTTTTTCTCTCCTGCTCTTGTATCATTCATTTTCCTAGGCTCCCACATCTGACTCCTGTTGCCTGCCTTCTCTGGCACCCCTTTCTCCACAGTGTGGCCAACCACCTACTACTTTTCCCCTACCTCTTGGGCCTCCTCCATTTTCTCCTGCACTTGCCTGCTTGCTTCTGGGTATAACAACAGTGTTGCTTCTCCTTATCTCCCCCAACCCCACCTGCCACTGCCAACGTGACCAACACGCTTTGCAAGCTTTTAGAATCAACAAAAACCTTGGACATTCATATCAACACTTCCTGCTCCATTTCTCTGCTAGGTAATAGAACATGCCCAAGTGTTGTGGAGACTTATATCCTTAGGCCTGTGACTTCAAATCTGGAAGCTCAAGCAACATGAAAGATGACTGGTGTTTGAAAGCTGAGCTACCAGTCAGCCCTCCACAGCTCATCCTCTGTGACAGCATCCAGCAGTGTCTACTCAAAAGACTGGTTATTCTAACAACAGCAAATGTTTCTCTCCCTCAGTAAGGAAGTGATATTGCAATGTCATTAACAGCAATCAGATTTAAGTCCCTGACAGGTGCTGAGCATCCTAGAATTCAAGAACTCGGCTCTTCAGCAGCAATAAATCTAGACACAAAGGCGCTGAAATATAAAGGTCTTAATGAAGAGACGTCAGAAGGGCTCCCGCAATCTGGCATTTGCGTAAACTAAGATGTGCTGAATAAATCCTGAATTGCTTTTCATCACTGCCTGTGCCAGCTCCACATTCATGACTTATTAGTTGAAAATGTGGTTGGGCATGCTAGAGGAATAAAAGCGTAGAGTGCTATAATTGCTGCACACAGTAGAACGAAAAAAAGATTGATCCAAAAGACAGGGCATTCGGGCTCACACTGGAGACTTCTTACTATAAACATGGGTTACGTCTAAGCAACCCCTCAGGATCTTAATAGATACATAGAGGTTCTTCTCTGAGTGAGATATTGGCACGATTTTAATTCATGCCCTCTATTTTTCTTTGCCTTTTAAATTTTGTTTCTAATTTTTTTTAAATTTTAAAGATGTGGGGTACAATTCAGGGTTAGGTATACAAATATTCATTATGCAGGTACCCTTGTTGATGTGGTGTGTCCCCTCCTCCCCTGGCAGTTTCCCACTACTGCCTACTGCCAGTCCCACCTCCCTGCAGTTTCCCACTACTGTCAATTCCTTTCTTATAGTATTATGATAATTGTTCAAGTTCCACTTATGAGTGAGAACATGTGGTACTCAGTTCTTTGCTTCTGTGATAGATTACTCCGTATTACAGATTCTAAGTTCATCCAAGTTGCTGCAAAGTTCATAATTTTTTTCTTCTTTATGGCTGCGTAATATTTCATCATGTATATGTACCACATTTTTTTATTCAGTCCTCTTTTGATGGGCAGCACAGTTGGTTCCATGTTTTTTCTACTGTGAATAATGCTGCAATAAACATGTGTGTGCAGGTATCTTTTTCATAGAGTGATTTGAGTTCCTCTGGGAATAGTCCCAGAAGAGGGATTGTGGAGTATGGCAGGTCTATTTTTAAATCTTTTAGGAATCGCCAAACTGTTTTCCACGGAGGTTGTAGTGGTTTACACTCCTACCAACAGTGTAGTAGTGTTTCCTTTTCCCTGCATCTTCTCCAGCATTTGCTATTTTTTGAGTTATTGATGATGGTTATTCTGACTGAAGTTAGGTGGTATCTCAGGGTGGTTTCAATTTGCATTTCATTGATGACTAGTGAGACTGAGCATTTTTTTCATGTATCTGTTGGGTATTGTATGTTTTCTTTTGAGAAGTGTCTATTTGTATCTTTTGCCCACTTTTTAATGGTGCTGTTTGTTTTTTTCCTTTTGGCATGTTTGAGTTCCTTGTAGATCCTGGATGTTAGGCCTCTGTCAGATATATGGTTGGCAAATATTTTTTCCCAGTCTGTGGGCTGTCTCTCCATTCTCTTGATGGTTTCTTTGACTTTGCAGAAGCTTGTCAGTTTGATGAAGTCCCATTTGTCTATCTTTTCTCTTATGGCATGGACACTTGGGGTTTTGATGAGGAACTGGTCACCAATTTCAATTTCCATAAGAGTGTCTCCTGCATTTTCTAAGGTTCGTATAGTTTGAGGTTATACGTGTAGGTCTTTGATCCATTTAGAGTTGATTTTTGTGTATAGTGATAGGTAGGGGTCTTATTTTAATCTTCTGTATGTGGTCAGCCAGTTTTCCCAGGACCATTTATTGAATAGGTTCTCCCCTCCCCAGTGGTTGATGGTGGAGGCTTTGTCGAAGATGAGTTGGTTGAGAAATTGAGGTTTTGCTTCCAGAATCTCTATCCTGTATAAAAAACAGACTACATGGGGCCGTGTGGACTACTGCAAGGCCTTTTGCTTTTACCCTTCAGTGAGATGGGAGTCATTGGAGGGTTTTGAACAAAAGGGAGGAAGGATCTGCTTTACCTTTCAACAGAACTTCTCTTCTCATTGATCCCATTCACTGCTGTTGTGGGGATCAGGGCTAGCAAGAAAGACTAATTAATAGGCTATTGCAATAACCCAGGTGACTGTTGACAGTGGCTTGGTCCAAACACGATGGAAGCCGTGGACATAGTGAAAAACAGAAGGGATCTTTATTTTGAAGAAAACACTAAATGAACTTACTGATGGACCAGATGTACACTGTAAGAAAAATATATGAGTCCCATGAAATCACTACAAGATTTTTAGCCTGAGCAACTAGAAGGAAGAGTCGCTACTTCCTGAGATGGAGAAGATGACTAGAGAGAAACAAGTTGCCAGAGGTAGTGATAGGTTGGTGGTGGGGACAGATTTGACTTTTGGCATGTCAGGTTTGAAATGTTTTGACATGTTCCACATGCACTGTTATATATTATGAATATTATCATGATATATGTCAAGGAGTCAATGAAGATCCAAGTTAGGATTTCAGGGACATGATCCAGACCAGTGATATACGTTAGGGAGTCATCAGCGCATTAGCAGTGTTTAAAGGCATGAGACAGGATAGGGACAGAGAGAAAGGAAAGATAGAGTTCAAGCTGAGTCCTAGTTACTTCAACTTGAATTTGGGGAAAAGAGAAGTCAACAAAGGAGCAACAAGGCACTACAAGGGAGGTAGAGTTCCAAAATCAGATTTTAAAAGTGTTTTAACAAGGAAGGAATGATCCATGTGTCTTAAGGTTGATCTCCTAAATAGTCAAAACCAACTTACAAATGTAATCCAATTAGTCTACTCCTTTCCAAATAAAATAATACATCTAATATCAATTACCCATTTCAAATCAGTCTCAAGGCTAGTTTGACAGACACCCTAATATGTCAGAGTGTTTAAAATACTTTTAATAACAAATAACTACAAACAAAATCAATGATAAAATGTATCCCCAAACTTAGAACAAAAGCATTAAAACTACTAGGATTGGCTCACTTTATTCTCTGTTTCCATGGGTTATAAAGTCAGTTTTCCAATCCAGGAGGAAACATTTACCCTATCAGTGGTGCCACATTACCCAGGTCAAAGATTCAGGACTGGGATACATTTATTCAGCTGTCAAATTCAATACCAAGACATGGAACCTGGGCATTACATATCTCAAAGTTGCTTTTCCCCAGATTCTAGGTGAATATGCTGATCCCTTTCTAGTTGTTGAGTTCTGTGTGCTACACCAGCAGTTGCCCCATGCCCATTCCTTCCAGCTGGAGTTTAGTGTCACAGCCCTGCACATCGCACATTTCCTAGAACATATTCTGGATTTCACCTTTAATCCATTTTTAATATTAATGTACGTTATTTCAACTCTTTGTCCCCTAATGTAGACAGAGGAAATACTGCATCTTTAACTAAGTTGCATCTAATTTTTTTCACCCCTCAGTTGGATTCAGCTATGTCTTTGCTACCTGATTGAATTCTATATTCTTTCCATATTTTTCTTGTCTGAACCTTGACCATAATTCTAGAATCATTTTTATTGACAAGAGTAGATTGAATGTAAGGTTCATGGGAACAGTAGGCCCAAGCAGGAATGGATTTCTATATGCATAATGCTGAGGGCCACTGTCGTACGGTTTGTTAGAACGGTGCTCAAAACTGGGCAGGATACACAGCTGAACTGTGAGAATACCATGCAGCAGAGCCACAGACTCAGAGAGAGGGCTAGAGGAACTATAAAAGAACACTGAAATGCCTCCTTCATCCATAAAACAAATGGTATTTGGCACCTACCATTTGCCTGGTACTGCTGCTAGGCAGAGTTGAGATTCAGCTTTGCCCACAGCATGGCCATGCTGGCAATTTCCAGCTAGTGTCTATTCTAATTGGTCAGTAATTGTTCCATATGTGCCATTCAAAATTATGACTATTATCCATGTTAGAGATACTAGGCTAAATAGGATACATTTCTGCCTTTCAGGCCTTTTTTGTTTGTTTGTTTTAATTATTTCAAAGAGGCATCTATCCCTTCTTATAAGTCTCTCATTATTTTCCCGACACCTGATGCTTTTTGTGGCCCCTTTCTCTTGTTCCCTCCCCAGCAACAGCGTCTCTATTCGACCGGCCCAGAAATCCCAGGGCATTCTCATACCTCACTGTAGGTGGAATAGACCTGGCCTAGGCCTCCAGAGGCTGCTGTCCTACAGCAGCAGGGTAAAAAGGTGGTACCATTTGTAGTCCTAAAATATGTAAGAAAATAATAGAAAAGAATGACTGCTCCTTGCCTTGGTCTCTGTTTCCTATGGCAGGAAGGCACTCCTTAAAACACATCCTTCACAGACCACCAGAATGAGATACACCTGTGATCGTTGTTAAACTCCCATATTTCTGAACCCCATTCCAGAACAGTATGTTTGAACCTCTAGAAAAGGACTTGGCATTTCTCACAAATTTCCTGAGAACCACCAGCCTAGTATGATCAAAAAGGTATAAAGTTACAACCTTTTCCCAGGAATTAAATTAGGCTCAGTGCCCAATATCCATAGTGGTGTGAACGTTCTGGTAAAGTTACTGTTTCTTCTGTTCACTCACAAAAACTTTCCCTGGTTTAAAATAAATATTTAATAAAACATTTTTAAAGATATTGTGTGTGTATTGTATGTTTAAGTCAGTGTATATATGTGTGTGTTGCGTATATATGTGTGTGTTGGGGTCAGTGTATATATATGTGTGTACACAAACATGTACTTGGTTGGTATGCTACATCTGATACAAACTAATTCTGCAAGTTAGCACTGTTGGGTGATTCTTCATCCTTGAACTAGAATGTTAAGATTTTTTAAGGCCTACTATCTAGATGAGGTTGGTAGACTGTACCAACAGAGGTGTAATCTATCATGAGGTAGATTCCAGCCAAGTTATCTTAGGTTTGAAACAGACTCCCATGGACCCCAGATCACCTTTCTTCCTCTGTCCTTCAACTTGAACAGGGACCAATCCACAGTCTTGTCTCTTTCTGCCTCATTTTGGGAACTTTGTTGCTGATCACCACCTGGTCTTTGAGGGGCCACAAGAGGTTCCTTGCAGTCTGGATTCGGGGGAGAAATTAGAGATCTGAGTGCATTCTTCATGGAATATCCTTGGATTCTTTGTGCAAGTAAATCCATTCCTCTTCAGAGCTCTATTTCTCAAAGGTATCGAGAAATTCAGAGAGGGAAAAAAAAATCACAGCAAAAGATCCCTCATACCCTTTCCCCAGAAGAAAGTATGCCTCCTTGACTTCATATAACAAAACAGGCTGGCCCAAGGTGCTCCTCAATTTGAGTATGCTCATTTCTGTTTCAAAGTCACTTGTGAACTGTAGGAGGTGGAATTCGCTAGAGTTAATTTAATTTTTACCCTAACATCTCCCAGAAGCTTTCTAAAACCTTCACCATTGTCAGCACATCTTTAGCTATATGGCAAACAAATTCTAAATCATAAATATAGTAACTTATTGAACAATAGAAATACCAGTAGTAAAACCGGATGCTTTCCTTCCCTTCCCATGAGAGCCCCAGTGAAGTAAAAATTCTGAGCTTCTGCCTTCATAATGAAGTGGAGACTAACTGGAACTCCCTGAACACATCTGATCAAACCCCTAGAAGAGGAAGCTTGTGGAAGGTGGGGCAGAGATGCCATCACACAGCTTGTGAGTTCAGCCCAAGGCAGCATTGCATGCAGATTCCATGTAGAGGGAGGTCAGCAGGAAAAACCCCAACATACAGTGTCTGAAAATGTATGTAGAGATACAAATACATAAATGCATATGGCATCTAAAAAACAGGGTTTGATATTTGGAAAAAAAAGGTAATATTGCCACGAAATATCAAGAACACCTGTATCTGGAAAGCAGAAGTAGCAGATTTAATAGTCATTATCTGCCTAGGGTAGGGGGGCACACCTCATCAACAAGGGTACCTGCACAATGAATATTTGTATACCTCACCCTAAATTGTACGCCACAATTTTAAAATAAAATTTTTTTAAACATTTAAAAAAGAAGCAGAAACCCAGGAGAGCTGGGTTCAGCTTGTTCACTGGCACTTGTAATATGCTCTTTTAAAAATATTGCATGTGTGTGGTGCTATTTAAAACATACTGTGTGTGTGTCTTTGTTGTATGTCTAGGTATCTAAATGTGTGTTGTGTGTATACATACATATTTGGTTGCTGTGCTATATTTTATTCAAAAAATAATAATTCTGCAAGCCAGGGCTGTTGAGTGATTCTTTTTTTTTTTTTTAAGGTGGAGTCTCACTCCGTTGCCCAGGCTGGAGTGCAGTGGCACACTCACAGCCACCCCAGCATCGACCTTCTGGGCTTTGGCAATCCTCTGCTTCAGCCTTCCAAGAATCTGGAACTATAGGCATGCCCTACCACACCCAGCTAATTTTTGATTTATTGTAGAGATGAGGTCTTGCCAAGTTGCCCGGACTGGTCTTGAACCCCCGGGCTCAGGCAATTCACTTGCCTCAGCCTTCCAAAGTGCTGGGATTACAGGCTGCGCCACCGAGCCCAGCCTGTTGAGTGATTCTTGATGCTGGATGTTCAGGGTTCTTAAGGTCTACCAGGGTAGATGAGATTAGGAGAATGTACTAACAAAGGGTAGAATCTAGAAAATAATTTTCCTTTCTTCTCACCCTTACCTAATTCCAATGATTAAGATAAATCTCCATACAAAGTGAGTTATTAAATAGTGAAAAAAGGTTTACCAAAAACATTACATAAAACTTCTTGGATAATTGTAGAATCTTCCATGCCAAAAAGCAGGTGTTCTAGGACATTGAGGCCAGGACTGGCTCCTTCTCACTTGTACTGTGGGAGGTAAAGTGGAGAGATGTGTTTAAGCTTAGAAGAGGTGAAAAGGGAAATAAGATTTTTTTAAAAATCACAGGCCATGCTGGTTTGTTATACTAATCTTTATAATTTCATAGCCACCAAATATTTACATCTATGGTATTACGTAAAAGTGAATTGTAAGTAAAGTGCCTAAATATGTTTTTGCTCATGTTATTGGGGACCTTCTTATTAAACTTGTGTTGAAATCTTACTCTTATATTAAATTCTTAAATGTTGATTTGAATAAAAATTTTAGAAATGTAACAGAAATTACAACATAGGTATATACCTTTAATATAGTTTAGAAATATATTTTCTTGTTATAAACTAAATATATTGATTTTGTACCTACCAATTCATTTTTAAGTGTAATATAAACAAATTTTGGGATGCTAAATGTTGTTAAAGAGGAAAAACCCTAAGCTGGTAGATGAATAGAGGGCAACAGTCAGGAAATCTGAATTATATGACACTTAGCAGATTTCTTAACACATTGCTTTATCAGCTCCCTCATGGAAATCTATATAAAAAGAAATAAGCCATATATGACTATGCTACAATTATTTCCTCTTCCACATACCAGGATAAAACCACTTTCCCAAATTTTGAGCAATGCTTTCTTCTGAAACAGAACAAAACAAACAAAAAACTAGTTATGTTCTTATAAGTGTATTACAAAGATTAAACAATAGCTGAATGCAAATCATTTTGCAACAAAGGATAGCATATCAATAAACTGTAATCTGCAAGGACTCATACCAGTATCTTATAACAGGTTTGGGTACTTGGATGAAAGAGTATCCATGCATACTCAATAATGTAAAAAGTAGATACATTATCTAATTTTCCCATGTAAAGTCACTACTCCAAATATCATTACGTTCTGGTAGCTATCTTTGGTCTGTTTTTCATTTCTTTCTTATACTTCAAATGTGTTTATTAAAACAATAAACCCTTGGTTCAGTCCTCAGTGATCACTCAGCCTTCATGGTATTAATGATTTTGATAGGAAACCAAGGAAAACTTTGAGTTTTAGGGCAACTTTAAATCAAATGTTTTTGTCAGCTCTCTCCCACTCCTAATGCTTACAAATAACTCACAGAGAGAAACAGATCCCACTGTCCTGCTTTTAGGAAATTCTTTGCTTTAACATTAATTATGTTACTATGAACACTTTGAAAGACATGTCACTTATAGAGCTATTTGCTTGAATGACTTGGCTACAAATTATCAGGGAACTTTCAGCGTAAACAACAGCCCTTTAATCCCTGACATTGCTGCTTTATTCTCATAACTTTATGTTACAAAAACAGACAAGCAGCAGATGGTTTCCCCAACCTAAAAATTATAGTATTTCAGTTAGAAACTGGGCACACAATTGAGTGCTGGGGGATGTGGCAACAAATACCCCCAATCTGGTCCCCCCAGACCTTCACTGTTTAAGAAAGGTGATACCAACCTCGAAAATGGTCTCCAAAATCCCAAAGTCTGAACTCCTGGGATATGAAACTGAGGCTTTTGTTGTATTCTAGTGCCTGGAAGGCATTCAGGGGCTATTTTCCTAGTCAACTCACATCCTTGAACTGTTTGTTAAAGGAGTCATAGATTGGTACCAGGGAAGAGGAAAGGAAGAGAAGCTAAAGGAGTCATAGATTGGTACCAGGGAAGAGGAAAGGAAGAGAAGCCAACAGAGATGAGGATCAACACACAGAAACACAACACACGGAGGGCTCCCTTTTCGTACCTTCAGTTTAATTAAATTTAGGTAAAACTTGGTACAAAGCTAATGCATGCAAGGATCAATAGCACTATACTCGGCCATTTTTAAAAATTACATCTTTCCTATCTAGGTAGCAACAACTCACACAAAGATCTTAGCACAAGTGAATTCTTGATTTCCCATGAAAAAGAATGCAATGATTTAAACATTTTAAAATAGTTGCTTTATGTAAGTTCCCAAAGAGAATTTCAGGGAGACTCAGACAAAGTCTCCATCTTCAAAACATTTACATTCAAATAGTGGTAACAGGAGCAGAAAAATATCTACTTTGGAAGAATGAAACAGCTTCTCTTGCTGTGGGCAGCTGCTTCATGAAGGGAGTACATCTTGAAGGATGAGGATGTAAAAAATACAGGTGGCACTGAGAGAAGGGAATTCATTTCAAAACTGATAATGGCACATCACTTCTATTTTCTATACATCAATATCCTATTTTGTGACAGGGCTAGGAAACTTGCATTTAGGCGAGTTATTTAAGTGGTGTTATGTTCAATCAAGTTCAGACACTTGTCCCTTGACCTACTATTGTGGTTCTCAAAGTGTAGTCCCTGGACCACCAACAACAGAATTGGCATTACCTGGGAGCTTGTTAGACATGCAAATACTCAGGTCTCTAGGCAGATCTACCCAATCAGGATCTCTGGGGGTGGGGACCAGCAATCCATGTTTGAACAAGCTGCCAGTTGAGTAAGACAGCTGAGGTTTAGAGCCATTGACCTGCACAAAGCCACAATACCTCTTCAGGTGGATCCTGAAAAGTGCAGATGGATAACTTAACAGTACTAAATACAAATAAAGGTGAGATTAGAGAATCTTACAGAGGAAGAAGAAATTTGGAAGCATGTCTCTAAAGAGAGAGTGAACAAAAATAAAATGATTGGTTGAGGAACTACATAAAAATTAGAACCTTGATATGTCCCAAAGGTTTATAAACAAAACAAGGAATTGAAAGGTCCCAATGATAGTCAGCACTGAAATTGCCCATGAGGAATGGAACAGCTTTGATTTTTCAAAGTTTTCAGTATGTTTAGATAATTGCAAAATCCATGATTATTCACTCACAAGGGAAGCTGTTTACGAAACAAGTTCTAAGGATTCTTTGGTCAGAATCCTGCTGGAATCATGAATTCTTTATGTTTCCAAGGCTGCCTCTGTCAGATATCTGGAGGAGAGAACCTTTTCAAGTCCTTCCACAATGCTCCTATTACTTCCCTGTGGGTGGCTCACACTGCTCAGTTCTGCATAATTTTGCTCAGGTACCTGTTTACATGTTTAGAGCCATCCGATATGGGGCCAAACAGCTGTGATGACTGCAGGCTCTCTATGGCAACCTGCTGCAGAAGGCACCAGCTGGTGAACTGCTCACACTGCAACACAGGCTTCCTTTGTCCCACTTTGGACACCGGGGACTAATTACCTGAGCACTTCAGCCTGGCCTCTCTCTATTGCAAAGGAAGAGCTGGATGTGCTACCCTTTGTGTATAGAAGACTCTCTACATTCCTGTAGGAATTCAGTGTCTGTAATTTTCTACTAACGGGAAGAGCCTGATGCTGGACACTGCCACTAGAATTCTTAGTGCACTGACCAAGATTAGGGTTCAATTTCTGCCACTCAAACAGCTGCCAGTCCACAAGGAGATGGAACCTAGTTCCATGGCCTCTTTCCACCCAACAAAGTTATCTAACCAGACATACAGAATACGAAAAGTATTGGTGAGAGGGTTAGCAAGGAAATAAAAATTTCTACCTGTTGTGTTGTCATTGTTTTTTTCCAACAGGAGATAATTTGGCCAAACAAAATGTCATCTTCCCAAGAATGCCTGGTGTCCTGTTTACTCCTACATGTAGCTCATCTATGTCAGGGAATGAAGGAGGAGCTAAGACAGACCCAATTATTAATTAAAATCCTGGGCCTTGGGAGACATTTCAGGATCCATAAATTTCATAGGGCTATACCAAATGGCAAAAACCCAAACCAAAATCATTTGCTACTAAGATATTGTTTTAAATTATACTAATGAAACATATTCCTCATAGGTTGATTTGCTTGAAAGCGAAAGTTGTCTTTCCCCTGGGAGCCTTTAGAAACAGTACATAAATATTAGCAATTCTTTGTAAAGAAAGGGAATGGTCTAAAGTTTCTCAGTCAACCCAAGGCCTATAGATTAACTTTTTATGTACGAATGCAATAACTAAAATTACATTTAATAAGTACAGAAGGGTTACATAATGAAATCAGAAATATAACACTTAAGTTTGTTTTTATATTATTATTCACCTTTCAAAGGTTTATTAATTCCCACAAGAGCTTTCCATATCCCTTAATCAACTCTGTCAGCAGTTAAATTCATGTATTCAATTGACTTCTGTGGCATTCCTAGCACGCATACTACAGATGTATGCAGCTAGACTTTCCATGTTCATCCTCATTGTCTCATTGTTAAGAGAGTAGAGAGCCGGGCTCGGTGGCTCAGCCTGTAATCCCATGCCTTTGGGAGGCTGAGGTGAGTGGATTGCCTGAGCCCTCGGGTTCGAGACCCGCCTGGGCAGTGAGACCTCATCTCTACAATAAATCAAAAAATCAGCCGGGCGTGGTAGCGCATGCCTGTAATTCCGGCTACTCAGAAAGCTGAGGCGGAAGGATCACTGGAGCCCAGCAGGCGAGGCTGCGGTGGCCGCCCGGCCACTGCGCTCCAGTCTGGGCAACAGAGTGAGACTCCCACTCAAAAAAAAAAAGAGAGTAGAGGATAAGAAAGGTGCTCTGCAGCTTGCACCCATGAAAATGCTAGATTGATCTGGAAAAAAAGATGGCAGCACCAGTCAGACTGTATGAGTCCCTGTGTGAGTGAGTGTATGGACAAATTTTCATGTATATCTGCTTGTAAGTGGGTGTGTGAGTGGCAGACTGAGTGGGGACTCGGGAGCAAGTGGCCGGGGCTTTCCTGATGAAGCAGCTGGTGCCAGCTGCTCTGCTTGGACCCTAGTGCCTCCGGGAATGCAGAAGCTGAGCACCATTTTCTAAAATCAACAAACCTTTTCTAGGGAGAAGCTGCTGAGAGCAATGGCCATTGCCAGACTGCCTGACCACTGCAGAACCAGGCCAGACACTGGCAGCAAGGGCTGCAGAGGGAGTGCAGCAAGGGAGCCAGAAGCAGAGTCCCACGGGAGAAGATGAAATAGCCACCCTGCCACCATCTTGAAAACTGGGCAGGGAAGTGCTCCTGCTTGCTCTCCATGGAACAACAGACCCACTCTCTGTGACCAGTGGGTTAACTACTGAGGGAATGATTGTCATCCAGAGGAATATACTGAAAGCACAAACTCTGGAAGGACAGGGCGAGTGGGGAGCCTAAGGTGCGCCACCACCTACCCTGATCCAGCTGTGGGACAAACGGTGTAACCAGAAAAGGACAAGGAAGACTCCCCAGTAGAGCAGTGGTGAGTCCTGGGCTGACCCAATCCCCTATACCCTAGCAATCCCCCAAACATCAGGCCCACATGACTGGGGCATGACTGAGAGGGATGAACCCAGGTGGAGCCTGGATGGCAGCTGAGCTAGAACTTTACTCTGGGATAAGCCTGGCTGGGTTATCACCATTACCACCTGGAAAGGAGACAATTCTGCACTTCTCCACCAGAGAGGATCCCCCTGACCTTACAAGAGCAGGAGGGGAGGACTGACATCCCATCAACTCCCACTGCTCCCTCTTCCTCCTTGGGCTGCCCAACAGGGAGATTGTGAATGAGTCCACAGTCCCACAGGAGATGGCAGGTGGGCTTACCCTTGAGCAGCTGAGAGGAATAGTTACAGAACCTGCCACAAGAGGGCAGTTAGTACCCCAAAATTCTTTTTTAATTATTATTTTCTTTTTTGTTATTTTCCTTTAATTTAGTGTATATGGGCAAATGTGTGTGTGAGGGCTAGATTTGCATTTCTATTCCCCCTCTTTAGTTTTAGCTTAGCTTAGCTTTTTGAGTGTGTGAGTGTGTGTGAATGTGTGTGTGCGTGTGTGTGTGTGTGTGTGTGTGTGTGTGTGTATGTGTAGGTTCAAATTGCATTCCCCTCCTTTTTTTCGTTTCTTTTGTTTTGTTCTTCTTTTGTTTTGGTTTAGTATGTGTGAATGTATGTGCAAGAGTTTGATTTGCATTCCTCCCACCTTTTTTTTCTTCTTTCTCTTTCATTTTTTGTTATGTGTGTGTGTTTGGAACTCCTAGGTTTGTGTGTGTATGTGTGTGTGTGTGTGTGTGTGTGTGTGTGTGTGTGTGTGTGTTTTGTTTTCTGCTGGTTTGTTTTTTTGTTCTTGTTTTTGCTTTTATTCTTTTGTGGTTTATTTTATTTTTTATTATTTTTATCTGTACTATTTCCTTCTACTTTTCTCTGTTCTCATTACTGTTGCTTTATCTTGGACTCAGGGGGTACGTACATGTATCCATTGCATAGTCATATAGAGAGGTGGTGGGGAGTGGGTCTTAGGAGACCCATGCACCAGTCAGTGAACATTGTAACTTGCAAATAGTTTCTGAATCCTACCTCTCCACTCTCTACCTTATTTGACTCTCAAAATTACAAGAAACAGCAAATCTTCCCACTCCCAGCCCTGTTTTAAAACAGAACAAATTTGAAGGCTCTGATCAGGGCAGAATAGAGGACTGAGCAAACAATAGAAGTGAAAGCCTCATCCATCACCACTGAATAATGGAATTAAAGAGAAAAGAAATAGATCCATCACAAATGAGGAAAAATCAATGGAAGAACACAAGTAATTCTTCTCAGTGTACCAAAAAGGCAACACTTGAAAAATCAGACCTCAGAGCCTAAACTATGGACATCACCAACGATTGGCCCCAGAATACAACAGAGATTAGGGAATGAACAGAAAGTATGAATAGGACTCAAGAAGACAAGATGCAACACTGAAAGAACTTGTAACAGAGATTTTGGCTGTAAAAAGCTTCCTCTATGAAATAAATAGCAAGATGACAAGCATGGAAAGCAGAAGCAACAAGCAGAAGAAAGTATCTCAGAGCTTGAAGACCAAAACATGGAATTAACTGATCTATTAAAAACAGAAAGAAAGAACAAAGCCTCCATGAGATGTGCAACTATATCAACAGGCTAAACTTATGCCTGATTGGTATCCCAGATGAAGAAAGGGAAATGGAGAACACCTTGGAACATATTCCAGGAAGTTATTCAAAAAAACTTTCCCCATCTCACTAGAGATGCAATCATCCAAACACTAGAGATTCAGAGAATCCCTGCAAGATATCAAATGCAAAGATCAACCCCTAGACACATAGTAATTTGCCTACACAAAGAAGGTATAAAAGCAAAAATCCTAAAGGCAGCAAGAGAGAAAGGTCAGACTATCTACCAGGGAAGACCAATCAGAACGGCAGCAGACTTATCAGCAGAAACACTACAAGCTAGAAAGGATTGGAGTCCAATTTTCAAAGTCCTGAAAGATAAACAATTTCAACCAAGAATTTCCTATCCAGTCAGACTTTCTTCCCAGACATCCAACCCCTAAAAGATTATGCTTTTCCCAGATAAGCTCTACAAGAGATGCTCAAGAATGTTATAAGCAAAGGAGAAAAAAAGAAAGAAAGAAAAACAACCATGCACTTCCCAAGAATAAAGGAAAACATAGAATCAACACAACACACCTAATCACTACAAAATTGAATATGCACACATATAGCAACCCAAAAGTTAAAAGAAAGTAAAACAGCCTTCTAAGAACCTCATGATAGGGATAAACTCTCACATTTCAATAAATAGCCTGAATGTCAATGGATTAAATACACCACTGAAAAGACATAGAATGGCAAACTGAATTAAGAACAAAAAACAAACACACAAAAGTGTGTACCAACAATATGCTTCCTCCAGGAAACATATCTCACTACAAAAGACAGCCACAGACTCAGAGTTGAAGGATGAAAACCAAACTTTCAGGTGAACAAAAAACAAAAGAAGGCAAAGTTGCAATTTTAATGTCACACAAAACAACTTTAAAACTAGCAAAAATTTCAAAAGATACAGAAGGACACTATATAATGATAAAAGGTTCAATCCGTCAACAAGAAATATCCATCCTAAATATACATGCACCAAACACAGGAGGACCTGGATTTATAAAGCAACTCCTAATTAAACTAAAAAAGGATATTGACTCTAACAGTCTCATAACATTAAAAACCCTAGATAGATCATCAAGGCAAAAAATCAACAAAGAGACCTGGAACATTAACTTGATGCTTGACCAAATGAACTTAACAGATGCCCACAGAACACTCCACCCAACAACCATGGAATATAAATTCTATTCATCACCACATGGAACATACTCCAAGACTGACCACATCCTTGGCCATAAATCAACCATAAACAAATTCCATAAGATCAAAATACTACCATGCACCTTCTCAGACCACATTATAATAAAAATAAATATCACCACCAAAAATTGGAAGCATTTCCCTTGAAAACCAGAACAAGACAGGGCTGCCCACTTACACCCCTCCTGTTTCAACATAGTGTTAGCTAGAGCAATCAGACAAGAGAAGGATATCAGGGATATCCAAATAGGAAAAGAGGAAGTTAAGCTATCCCTCTTTATGGATGGCATAATCCTATATCTGGAAAACTCAAGAGAATCTGTCAAAAATTCCCTTGCACTGATAAAGGACTTTGGCAAAGTGTCAGAGTATAAAATCAATGTGCAAAAAAGTTGCATTTTTATAAACCAACAACAAACAGGCAGAAAACCAAATAAAAAGCACAATCCCATTCACAATAGCAACAAAAAAAATGAAATACCTTGACATCTTCCTAACCAGAGAAATGAAAGACTTTTACAATGGAAACTACAAAACATTGCTCAAAGAAATCACAGAAGACACAGACAAATGGAAAAATAGTCCATGGTTATGAATTGGAAGAACTAACATTGTTAAGATGTCCATCCTACCCAAAACAATCTACAGATTCAACACAATAGCCATTAAATTACCAACATCATTCTTCTCAGACCTGGAAATGACAATACAGAAATTCATATGGAAACAAAATGACCACGAATAGCCAAAACAATCCTCAGCAAAAGAAACAAAGTGGGAGGTATCACACTCCTAAACTTTTAACTTTAGTATAGGGCTGCAATAATCAAAACAACCTGGTATTGGTATAAGAACAAGCAGATAGACCAATGGAACAGAATAGAGATCCTGGAAGCAAAACCTCAATTTCTCAACCAACTCATCTTTGACAAAGCCTCTACTAACAATAATTGGGGAGAGAAGAACCTATTCAGTAAATGGTGCTGGGAAAACTGGCTGATCACATGCAGAAGATTGAAACAGGACCCCTACCTATCATCATACCAAAAATCAATTCTAAAAGGATCAAAGACCTCAAAAGGATGAAACCTCAAACTATAAGAATCTTAGAAAACGCAGGAGACAGCCTTATGGAAATTGGAATAGGCAGCTAATTCCTGATCAAAACCCAGATGCCTATGCCATTAGAGATAAGATAAACAAGTGGGATCCCATCAAAATGACAAGCTTCTGCAAAGCATAAGAAACCCTCAAGAGAGTGGAGAGACAGCCCACAGAATAGGAAAAAATGTTTGCCAACTGTTTATCTGACAAAGGCCTAACATCCAGGATCTACAAGGAACTCAAACATTCCCCCAAAAAAGAAACCAGTTCCATTAAAAAATGAATAGACATTTCTCAAAAGAAGATACACGATACACGAGCAGTCAACAGACAAATGAAAAAATGCTCAGTCTCACTAATCATCAGAGATGTGCAAATCAAAATCACAGTAAGTAATGGCCTTCATTATTCCAGTAAGAATAGCCATCATTAATAAAATAAAAAATAGATGCTGGCAAGGATGTGGAGAAAAGAATGCTTCTACACTGTTGGTGGAGTACAAACTAATTCAACATTTATGGAAAACAATGTAAAAGAACTAGAAATTGACTTTTCATATGACCCAGGAATCTTCTTTCTAGGAATACACCCAGAGGAGCACAAACCATTCCACAGAAAAGACATCTGCGCATGCATGTTTATTGTAGCACTATTCTCAACAGCAAAAACATGGAACCAACTGTGCTGTGCATAAAAAGTGGAATGGGTTTTTTAAAAATGCGGTACATATACATGATGGAATATTATGCAGCCATAAAGAAGGACAAAATTATGAACTTCTCAGCAACTTGGATGGATTTAGTCTATCATACTCAATAATCTAGCACAGAAACAAAGAATAGAGTGCCACATGTTCTCACTCATAAGTGGGCCCTGAACACCTATCTATAGAAAAGGAATTGGCAGTAGTAGAACACTGCCATGGGAGGGAGAGGGCACATAACATCTATAAGGGTGCCTAATCCTAATCCAGGCTAAGTGAGGTCCAATGGGAGGCCCAACACTTCACCTGTATCTAAACCACTTATGTACACAATTCTGACTTGTACATCTTTAAAACAAAAGAAAAAAAGTAAAATTAAATTAAAAGAAAATACTAGATCATTTTTTCCCCAACATCACTTCATCTATAATAGGCTCCTAAATGCGCCATTCATTCATTCTTTCACTATTCACAGAGAAGATGTTGTGTGCCAAGAAATATGCTAATATTTTCCTATTTCCTCACTCATAAATTCTTTAAAATTTTTTCTCTATATGAAAGTTCATCAAATTCTTTTGATCAAAGTTTGAGATATGAGTTTGATGAGAGATATATCATGTGATGGTTAATTTTAAGTACCAACTTGACTGATCCCAGAAAGCTGGTAAGGCATTATTTCTGGATATACCTGTAAAGGGGTTTCCAGAAGAGATTAGCATTTGAATCAGTGGGCCAACCATTTTATAAGGATTTGAATCATTTGAATAAGGAAGATCTGCCCTCACCAGTGTGGGCAGGCACCATCCAATCAGCTGAGATCCAAGATAGAAAAAAAAGACAGAGGAATGATTTCCTATCATTCATTCTCTCTCTCTCTCCACCACCTCCCCCACCCCGGGAGCTGGGACACTCTTCTTCTCCTGCCCTTGGACATCCAGACTCCAGGCTCTCTGGCCTTTGAATTCTGCAACCTGCACCAGTGGCTCTGCAGGTTCTCAGGCCTTTGGCTTTAGACTAAGAGTCACACCATCAGGTCCCTGGTTCTGGGGCCTTCCAACTTAGACTAAGCCATGTTGCTAGCATTCTAGGATCTCCAGCCTGCAGATGGCCCATCATGGGACTTTTCAGTCTTGATAATCCTGTGAGCCAACTTCCCTAATAAATATATCATTTATCTATCTATCTATCTATCTATCTATCTATCTATCTATCCATCCATCTATCTTTCCTATTGTTTCTGACTCTCTGGAAAACATTGACTAAATTATCTGAATAGTAGAAACTATTTTCAATGGTATATTTGAAGTACGTTAGTACATGCTTAAAAAGCTGATGGGTTCGCTGAGAAAAATCCATAGCAAGAAACAGCATCAATGTATTTTACATTGTCTGTCTCCACCTCCTGGCCACAAGGCAAAAAGACAGGTCTGAGAAAGAACTGGTTACGTAACTGCTTCTGGAAACAGAACAACATTAAAATGTCTGCTACTTCTGTATTCTAATACTTACAGATGCCTCATCTGGGTGAGGCTCTAGGTAAGAAGCTGACCCATAAGAATAGTCGGTAGGAAATATTATTTTCTTATTTTATAAAAAAAATCCTATATTATAATAGCAAATCTTCTTTGATCTATTCAAAAGTGCATTAATTAATAATGATATTTGGAAAATATTCAGTGCCAACAAGGATGATATTGTATTAATTTATCAATTTCAAAGTCAAAGCAACACAGTTTAGATTTTCTTCACAACAGACTAAAAGGTAGCTGATGTATTTAGGAAGCTGAATGCAACAGGAAAATTACAGGCTTGGAATGAGGCAGGGCCACGTTTGCCCATCAGCCACTCCATTTCTCAGCCATGTGACCTTGAACAAATACCTTAGCCTTTGAAGCCATCACTTACTTTAATATCAAATAGTGAGAGAAAAGCTTATGGTTCCTGGGAAGATCACACAGAATAGCCTAGGAGCGGCAGTCACTGGGCACACCAGGGGAGGAAGAGAAGGAGGAGGGCTGTGTAACAACACAAGGGTACCTTGTCCTAAACCAGGGGAAGTGAGGGCCAGTTGGAGGCCCAAACTTCACTTACATGCAGTCCACTTGTGAAGTTAACACTGATTTGTATCCCACGTCTCTATAATAAACTTTTTTTTAAAAGAGTATAGACAGTCCATCCAAGGATGAATGGAAAATCAAACTGTGATACACACACACACACACACACACACACACACACACACACCAGTCTTAAAAAGAAAGAAATGTCGACATATGCTACCATATGGTTGAATCTTTAAGACTTTATGCTTAGTGAAATAAGCCAGACACAAAAGGACAAACACTGTATGATTTCATTTATACGAAGTACCTAGAATAGTAAAATTCAGAGAAACAAAAAATAGAATTGTGGTTTCCAGAGCTTGAGGGGCTGAGGGACTGAGGAGTTACTGTGTAATGGGTAGAGTTTCAGTTAAGGAAGATGAAAAAGTTCTGGAAATGAGTGATGATGATGGTTGCACAACAATGTGAATGCATAAATGCATGTAATGAAAGTAAATCCCAGCCAGGCTTGGTGGCTCAACCTGTAATCCCGCGCCTTTGGGAGGCTGAGGTGAGTAGATTGCCTGAGACCGCGGGTTCGAGACCCGCCTGGGCAGGCGAGACCTCATCTCTATCATAAATCAAAAAAATCAGCCGGGCATGGTAGCGTGTGCCTGTAGTTCCAGCTACTCGGAAGGCTGAGGTGGAAGGATCGCCGGAGCCCAGCGGGTTGAGGCTGCGGTGGCCGGGAGCGGCCACTGCATTCCAGTCCGGGCGACAGTGAGAGAGTCCAACTCAAAAAAAAAAAAAGAAAGTAAGTAAATCCCCTCTCTAAGGATGAGACACTGAAGCTGACATCCGAATCAAAAGAAGAACCTAATCCTATAGAGATTAAAAGGAAGTGTACTTCAGGAAGAAATACCAGTCGGTTCAAGAAATGAAGAGATTGTGTAACACACATAATGAGCAAGGAGAATGATAGGAGATGAGGTTTGAAAGATTGGCAGGGTGTGATCAGAGTAAGATATTTAAATTTTATTCTAAGTATGATGAGAAATGATTGCAGGGCTTTAAAGAAAGAATTGACATAACCATCATACTTGCATTTTATAAAGGTCTTTCTGGCTACTGTGAAGAGCTTGAATTGTAGACAGCCCAATAGTGGAAGCAGGAATACCTGTGAGGAGATTACTGCAGGCAAGAGATATTGATGGATTCATCTGAATGACAGTGGCAGAGACAGAGAAAGAAGTCAAATCCGGGATTTTTTTGAGTTAGATCTCATAGGACTTGTATACAAATTACATAATAGGAAGAGAGAAAAGGGAAAATATTAACTGTCACCTAGATTTTTGACTTGAATAACTGAGTAGATGGTGATAGCCTTTACTGAGATGGGAGGAGTAAACAAACTTTCTGGCGAAGGCAGTGTTAAGATAGCTGTTTGTCCTTGTTAATTTTGAGGAGGAAAAGCTCCACCTTACCTGGGAATGTTTAGTAGACAATTAAACCTTTGAGTCTGGAGTTCCAGGGAATAGTCAATATAAGAGGTAGAGATTGAGGGGAGCTCATTGGCACTGAGAAGGCATTAAAAGCTATGGGGCTAAATGAGATCAACTATGGAGGATGTATAAGTAGAAAACAGAGGTAGCCAATAACTTTCCCATGGGGCACTCCCAAGCTCAGCAGAGAAAAATGCAAGAGAACAAGTAGTCAGTGAGAAAGGATAAATGGAGATGGCAGTGTTATAAACACCAAGATTTTTGAGAAGGAAGTATTGCTCAATATCAAGTGCTCTCAAGAGGTCAAAAACAATAAGAGCATAAAAGGATGACTACTGGCTCTGGCAACATGAAGGCCATGATTGCTTTGAGTAGAGAGCTGTCTTAGTAGAAGAGCAGGGAAGGAAGCCTGGTTGGGGTTAGTTAAAGAATCAGTGTTGAGGTGGGGAGACAGGGATCACAGAAAACTCTTTCAAGAAGATTTTCTATGAAATGAACAAGAGACATAGTTAGAAGGAAACAGATCAGGAATGGAACTGGTCTGTTTTGTTTTAAAGATAGGAGATATTGAAATCAGTCCAATTTTCCCATACAACTGAAGCTTGAGGAACTTTGAGTTCCCTTCTCAGGAAACTGACTGTCAGGTTTCCAGGATAGCATGAGGGAACTGAATCTTTCCAGAGCACCACACCTAGGAAACATACCAGTTGCCGCTTGACCAACTTCTCTCCCTTATCCCTTTGTAATTACGGTTCTTCCCCTCATGTGGTTACAGTGAGAGGCTAGACCCCTCATTCCACCGCCTGCTTCCTGTTGACCACCCCCTTCCTGTCTTCCTTCCCTACTTTATAAAGCCCTAACTTTAGTGAGAGAGGGGGAGATGGATTTGAGGTTTGTCTCCCATCTCCTGGCTGACATTACTCATAATTTTTGTTATCTCAGTGACTGGCTTTCTGTGCCGTGAGAAATAGGACCGAGGCCGAACCCTGGCACTTGGCAACAACATCTTTATATGCTGATAAGCATAATCTAGAAGAGAGAAAGTAATTCACCATGAAGACTCATTGTAGGTTCAAACAGTTTGGGAGGCAAGAAGGATTGGGACTCTAAGCCCAGTGCAGGGATTGGGCCTTTGCTAAGCTCAAAGAGAACAGCAGCATCTGCCAGAGGAAGAAAGCAGAGCATGTGGATAACTTGAAATCAGGCTCTTAGATTTCATGGTGGGAGGATTAGGGTGGAGAGTTTTTGCTTGTTTCTGTATTCTCAAAGAAGGCAATATCATCATCTGAGACTTGGATTGGAGGAAAGATGACCAAGTGTGAAACAGCTGGATGACCAAGTGTGAAACAGATGAAAAAGTGAACATCTGCAGTAGTGACTGTCCAAGTGTGACTTGTTGTATTGAATGTTAATAAGAACAGTCAGTCAGTTGTGTACTTTTTGCCTGCAGCTGTTCAGGGTCACATCCACATAGGTACATAATGTGGTTCAGCCAAAGTGAGGCCTCTTCCAAGATCCTGTAATAAAGATTTCAGGAAAATACAGGGCATTCTGAAGGAAGCAATTTTAATGGTGGGCCACAATATTTAAGATGATCAAGACGGGAATACGGTCATATTAAGGGATAAATTGGAGGTCTAACCTAAAGGACTTAATTGAAATTATCAATGAGCAATTGAAGAGTTCATAGAGCCTGGGTGTGGTGGCTCATACCTGTAATCCCAGAACTTTTGGAGGCCTAGATGGGAGGATCACTTAAAGTCAAAAGTTTGAGACCAGCCCTGAGTAACTTAGCAAAACACTGTCTCTACAGAACAATTTTAAAAACTAGACAAACATGGTGGCATGTGCCTGTAGCCCTAACTACTTGGGAGGTTGAGATGGCATGATTGCTTGAGTCCAAGAGGCCTGGAGATCGAGGCTGCAGTGAGCCATGATCATGCCACTGCACTCCAGCCTGGAAGACACAGCAAGACTCTGTGTCTTTGGCAAGATCCTAAAAAACAAAGTTCATAGCATGTGAAAGAAACTTAGACTTCTTCTAGTCCATTACTGATCCTTCTCCGCCTTTTGCTGACGTTCATTCCCTTCCTTCAAATTTAGCCCTCACAGTTACCAAGAGAAGTTGATAAAGTTATTCATTCCACTTAATTTCAAGCATTTCTTTTCAGATTCCCAATTAACTTAGAGCCAATGAGGTAAGCATAAATTATGAAACAATCCCTTAACTTTGTGTGATTTCATTCTTTAATCCCTTTTCTTCATATTAAAAATGATTTTCCTTAACCAAAACCATTGCTGTAATCAGATGCAATGAATAAGCCAGGTAGCATTGAACATTTAGCTTCTACTAAAGAAAAGTGTCTTCACTGATACCTGCAGGAATTCATATGTGGAAAGATAGAAATAAAAATCTCATTATATATTTAAAAATTCAACCCAGGAGGAGAGAGGCAGCATTTGAAACCAGAGGCAACATTTAAGGGTAGGCTCTCAGAGACAAACTGAATGAAAATGAAAGAGAGCAGAAGTACATGTCTTTTAAAGAAACACGATGATAATTAGTTGGCAGTTAAATCTATTAATTAGGCTAATTAAATTAGGAACTGAAGGCAGTTCTGCTAAGATTTTGTTTTTATGTAAAATTCCCTCCAGTCAGTTATGTCCTCTTGATACTTGTGGATTAGCTCATTTGGAAGATATCATAGAAGGAAATCATTAGGAGGGAATAACAGTAAAAATGCAATTTCACGTATTTAAGGGTGTTTTTTAAAAAAACTTTGGATCTCAAAAAAAAACCTTGAGAAACATAAGACTTAAAAAATACTGTACAAGATTTACTATGTAAAGGGTTGATGGATCCCCTTCAATCAGAGCTGACACCAGTGGTGAGCACCAAATGCCCCTGCCTACCTTTTTTTCCCTTTGCTGCCTACTGAGAATGCTAACATGTGAAGATTCTGAAAAATGAAGTCTCTTTATGGTTTCAGAGTAGAGCACACAGTTCTGAACTACTTCTGCTAAGCAAACTAGGCAAACCAATCCCTGAAGGATTGAAAGATGAGGTCTCCTTGAATGAGAGAAACGCTACTTGATATCACAGGTAGAATGGAGTCAGGAATGGGCTGAGACAAATTGTGGCGAGTCCTTAGAGTTTTTGCCCTAAGAGTTTAGCTTTGATAGCAAGCCCAGAAGACTTAGTCCCTCAGAATGAATAATCAATTGCTTATTTCAATTTAACAACAATTCAGATGTCAAAGGCTGACAAGGAGATGGGAGTCGTCTGCCAGTCTTTGGGACCCTGAACATTGCTTATTAGAGACAAAATTAGAGTAAAATGGAAGTATCTTGGCCAGTCAGGAGGCTGAGGTCCTACAAATGGAAATTTTAAAATTAACTTTTATGCTAAATATATTTATTCAGTGTCTATTTTTCACAGAATCCTGTGCAGGTATCATGAATTATACAACGATAAAAGAGGCACATTCACTGCCATTAGTATAAATGGGAGATATAGACACACTCAAATTGCAAAGGTCTTACAGAGTGTGGCAACTGCTCAAAGTTTCCAGATCAATGGCTACAGGAGTGCAAAAGAAGGAAAATTTAGAGGTGGTGAGGAAAATGACAGAATTTTTCTTTTCTTTTCTTTTTTCTCAATTCTTTTTTTTTGGAGAAAGCAGGATTTATTGAGAGGACAGAAAAGCTCCCACAGTGGGAGGGCACCCAAAGGGGTTGCCCGACAGAGGATTTCTTAGATGCTGTGTCATTTTAACTAGTCATGAAAGATGGCTATGATGGTTAATTTTAAATGTCAACTTGGCTGGGTCACAGCACCCAGATACTTGGTCAAACATGATTCTAGATGTTCTTGTAAAAGTAATTTTGGATGAGGTTAACATTTAAATCAGTAAGCTTTGAATAAAGCACATTCCCCTCCATAATATGGGTGGAACTCATCCAATCAATTGAAGGCTTTAGTAGAAAAAAGACTGACCTCTGGCAGAAGAGAGAATTCTATCTTTGGACTAAAACTGTAGTGCTTCCCTGGGTTTCTCAGCCTGCTGGTCTACCCTGCAGACTTTGGACTTGCCAGCCCTGTGAGACAATTCCTTAAAATTAATCTTTCTCTCTCTCTAGATACTTATCCTGTTGGCTCTGTTTCTCTGGAGAACTCTGACAAATACAATGGCCCACATTTTAATTAGCACAGAAGGAGGAGAAGGTAGACAACAGAAAAAGTGCACCATGACAGAGAAGTGAAGTGAATGTGTGTGTCCATGCATCGTGAATGTGCTAATGTGTCTGGATTGTAAGGGTGTCATGGGGCCCCCTAATGGCAAGCCTGGAAAAGTAGGTTGGGGTCAAATTGTCTTTGATTATCGAGCCAAGGGGTTTGAGCTTTATTCTGTAGCAAGGTTTTGGAGCAGAAGAATGATACAGCCGGGTTATTTTAGAAAAATGGACCTGTGGGGGATAGAGACAGGATGCCGGAGACCACTGCACGATCAACATGAGAGGGGTTAGGCCGATAAGTGCCCTGGTTGGAAAAATAGGTAAAGGGCACAGAACCAAGGAACATAAAATCAGTAAGAATTGATGTTTGAATAGGCAGGTAGTAAAATAAAACAGTCTGAATCAAACATGTCTCTAACATTTCTTTCATGATTGACTTGTGGGACTGTGGCACCATCAATAAGATTAGGAATACAGAAGGGAGAACGGGGATGCAATTGTATGCAGGGAACACAGCAACACATTCAACTGTAGACCCAGACCTGTAAGCTTTCGGGCATCAAGAGTACATGGGAATGAATCGATTCAGGGAATATCCTGACTGAGGGGAACTGAGAACCATCTATCGGCCTAGACAGACTAGTGGAGAAATGAGAAAACACAGTTGAAGGATGTTGATACTCGAGGGCTAGGCAAAGAAAGCGAGCTTAGCAAAGAAGACTTAAGAGGAAATTTCGGAGTAAAACTACTACCTAGCATGCAGTTGGCACCCAATGACAAAAAATGAAAATAAAAAAAGAATAACCCAGGGAAGTGCCCAGTAATAGAAGTTACAAAGATAAACATTTCAAGAATAAAACAATGATTGTATATTTTATTTATTTATTTTTTAAAGGTTAACTGGAAGTTTACTTGTAACTTCAGGACTTCAAATAAACTAAATTTCAAACAACCTGATACAAATCACAGCCTTTTCAGTACCGAGGAAGGTTAAAAAGTGAACACTGTGGAGCAGCTATTAAATGCTTCACATTTTGAAATAAACCCCAAATTATAAGTACTACTAAACATCATTGAACATTACTTAACACCTGTGAACATTTGAAAGTATTCCAGATGACATGGATTACATTTAGTGACAGATGTGCTTAATGACAGTATAAATGTCAAGTTCTTTTTCCTTTTTTTTTCCATAGATCTAGTACTTTATTTATTTTTACTATCCAATTTAGTGTAAAGAAAACAATTACAGTACATCCACTGCAAAAAGAAAAGGGGTGTTAAAAACGTATGTGCAGGCTGAGGGCATCATCAAACTTACTGAATGGTGGTGGAGTTTATTACAACCACAAGCACTTTGAAAAGCAATTCACGCATAGGCCTAAACCAAGAAGAGCATGGTGAGGTGAAGAGTTGTTCCTTTTACTTTCAGAAAGCATATTTTTAAAAATTTTTTTTATTTTAAAGATGTGGGGTACAATTCAGGGTTAGGTACATATGTGGTCATCATACAGGTAAAGTTTGGGCCTCCCTTTGGTCTCCACTTCACCTGGTTTGAGATCAAGTACCCTTATTGATGTTATGTGCCTACCCCTCTGGCAGTGTCCCACTACTGCTGATCCCTTTCTTACGTATTATGATAAATGTTCAGAGTCCGCTTATAAGTTAGTGCATGTGGTACTCAGTTCTTTGTTTCTGTGATGGATCACTGAGTATTATAGACTCTAAATCCATCTAAGTTGCTGTGAAATCCATAATTTTGTCCTTCTTTATGGCTGTGTAATATTCCATCGAATATATGTACCACATTTTCTTTATCCAGTCCACTTTTGAAGTGCAACACGGTTGGTTCCATGTTTTTGCTATTGTGAATAATGCTGCAATAAACAGGCGCGTGCAGGTATCTTTTTCATAGAATGATTTGAGTTCCTCTGGGTATATTCCCAGAAGGGGGATTGCTGGGTTGTATGGAAGGTTGATTTGCAGATTTTTTTTAGAATCGACAGAGGTTGTACTAATTTACACTTCCACCAACAATGTCGAAGCGTTCCTTTTTCTCCGTATCCTCATCAACATCTGTTGTTTTTTTGAGTTATTAATGATGGTCATTCTTACTGGAGTTAGGTAGTATCTCAGTGTGGTTTTAATGTGCATTTCTTTGATGATTAGTAAGGCTAAGCATTTTTTCATTTATCTGTTGGCTGCTTGTATGTCTTCTAAGAAGTGTCTATTCATATATTTTCCCCACTTTTTAATAGGGTTGTTTGTTTTTTTCCTTTTGGCATGTTTGAGTTCCTTGTGGATCCTGGATGCTAGGCCTTTGTCAGATATGCACTTGGCAAATATTTTTTCCCATTCTGTGGGCTGTCTCCCCTCTCTCTTGATGGTTTCTTTTGCTTTGCAGAAGTTTTCATTTTGATGAAGTCCCTCTTGTCTATCTTACCTTTTATGGCATTTGCTTTTGAAGATTTGATCAAGAATTGGTTGCCTACTCCAATGTGCCTAAGAGCATTTCCTATGTTTTCTTCTAGGATTCTTATAGTTTGAGGTTTTATGTTTAGGTCTTTGATCCATTTAGAGTTGATTTTTGTGTATGGTGATAGGTAGGGGTCCTATTTCAATCTTCTGCATGTTATCAGTGGTTTTCCCAGCACCATTTACTCAATAGGTTCTCCTCTCCCCAGTGGTTGTTGTTGGAGGTTTTGTCAAAGATGATTTGGTTGAGAAATTGAGACTTTGCTTCCGGAATCTCAATTCTATTCCCTTGGTCTATATGCCTGTTCTTGTACCAATACCAGGCTGTTTTGATTACTGTAGCCTTATAATAAAGTTTGAAGTCTGGAAGTGTGATACCTCCTGCTTTGTTTCTTTTGCTAAGGATTGTTTGGCTATTCATGGTTGTTTATGTTTCCATATGAATTTCTGTATTGTCATTTCCAGGTCTGAGAAGAATGATGTTGGTAATTTAATGGGTATCGTGTTGAATCTGCAGATTGCCTTTGGTAGGATGGACATTTTAACAACGTTGATTCTTCCTATCCATGAACATGGATTGTTTTTCCATTTGTTTGTTTTCTTGGATTTCTTTGAGCAGTGTTTTGTAGTTCTCTTTCTAAATGTCTTTCACTTCTCTGGTTAGGAAGATGCTCAGTTCTTTCTTTCTTTCTTTCTTTCTTTTCTGTGGCTATTGTGAATGGGAGTGTGCTTTTTATTTGGGTCTCTGCCTGCTTGCTGTTGGTATACAGGAATGCAACTGTCTTTTACACATTTATTTTGTACCCTGAGACTTTGCCAAAGTCTTTTATCTGTGCAAGCAGGTTTTTGACAGATTCTCTTGGATTTTCAAGGTATAGGATCATATCATCAGCAAAGAGGGATAACTTGACTTCCTCTTTTCCTACTTGGATATCCCTGATTTCCTTCTCTTGTCTACTTGCCCTAGTTAGGACTTTTAACATAATATTGAACAAGAGGGGTGAGGTGGGCAGCCCTGTCTTGTTCCAGTTTTTGGAGGAAATGTTTCCAGTTTCTGTCCATTTAGAAATATGTTAGCTGTGGGTTCATCAGAGATAGCACTTACTATTTTGAGGTATGTTCCTTCTATACCTTGATGTTTAAGGGTTTTTATTAAGAAAAGATGCTGGATTTTATCAAAAGCTTTTTCTGCATCTAATTATATAATCATGTGGTTCTTGTTTTTAGATCTGCTGATGTAC
Organism: Carlito syrichta; assembly: GCF_000164805.1. Lineage (NCBI taxonomy): Eukaryota > Metazoa > Chordata > Mammalia > Primates > Tarsiidae > Carlito > Carlito syrichta. Next base: position 1,354,330 of record NW_007246958.1, read on the forward strand.
TTAATTACATTTATGGTCTTGTGAATATTGTACCAGCCCTGCATCCTGGGGATGAAGCCTTGATTGTACATTTTAAAAGCATAAACTTTATTGTATATTCGTCCCTTGATATCCATGGTGGATTGGTTCTAGGACATAACCATTGATACCAAAATCCATGGTGCTCAAGTCCCAGATATAAAATGATGTAGTATATGCATTTACCCTACACATAGCCTCTTGTATACTTTAAACCATCTGTAGATTACTTATAGAACCTAATGCAGTGTAAATGCTAGGTAAATAGTTATATACTATATTGTTCAGGGGGAAATGACAAGAAAAAAGTCTGTACATGCTCAATATAGACATAACCATTCATTTTTAAAAAACATTTTCAATCCACAACTGGTTGAATCAATGGATTCAGAACCCACAGATATTGAGTACTGGCTGTACATTAATTATACTTTAGTAAAGCTGTACTTAAAAATAACAAAATGGCAATCAACACTGTAAGTTGACATAAAGAAATTAAGTAAACTGAGGGCCGAAAAGAGATCTTTGAAACTGGCCATTTAAGAGCCAATTACTTTTAAAAAAAAAATTTTTTTTTTGAGACAGAATCTTACTCTGTCACCCAGGATGGAGTGCAGTGGCATGATCACAGCTCACCACAGCCCCAAACTCCTGGACTGAAGTGAACTTTCTGCTTCAGCTTCCCAAGTTGCTAGGGCTACAGGCATGCACTAACACACCCAGGTAATTTTTGTATTTTTTTGTAGAGATGGTATCTCACTATGTTGACCAGGCCGGTCTTAAATTCCTGGACTCAAGCTATCTTTCTGCCTCAGCTTCCCAAAGTGCTGGGATTACAGGTGTGAGTCACCATCTCTGGCCATCTTAAGGACCAATTACTTCTTACCAAGTAATTCCAGTAGTGAAGAAGTGGCAGAAATCCAATTATTAGAAGCAAAGAGTAAGAAGGTCAAATGTGGAAGGATCTCATATGGCACCTTTTCCTTAATAAGTTTAACATTCTTTAAAGTCTTGTTTTTAATGTAAAAATAAACATTGTTATTGTAGAGTACTTGGAAAATAGAGAAGTCTTTTTAAGAGGGCAAAATGAAAATTAGCTGAATTTCTACCATATTGAAATAAGAATGGTTAATGTTTTGATTCATCTTCCAATAAATTTTTCTGTGCTTATTTTTTATAGAACTGTGAATGTGTAAAACATCTAGTTTATATCTTTTTTTACCCCCACAATATTCAGTCTTACAGCACTTATCATTGTGTGGATGTGGCATTATTTTAAAACAATTCTCACACTGCTAGACTTTGGTTTATCTCTTCTTTATTTATTTTGCTATTTTCATTGTAATGAATATATTTGTCCCTAAATCTTGGCCCTGCTTTACTATCTCCTTGGCGTGTATGCTTAGATGAGGAATTGCTATGTCAAAATACTTGGGCATTTTTATGACTCTTGCTGCATTATCAAATGGTTTTTCAGAAAGATTGTACCAATTTACAATCCTTCATGCAAGAGTCACTGCATATTCTCCCCTATTGAGTATTATTTTCTCTTTAAAATTTTATTTATTTAATTTTATTTTAAAGATGTGGGGTACAATTCAGGGTTAGTTTAAACAAATGTTCATTTACAGGTACCTTTGTTGATGAGGTGTGCCCCTCCCTCTCCTGGCAGTTTCCTTCAACTGCCAATCCCACCCTCCCCCTCCCCTGGCAGTTTCCCACTACTGCCAATCCCTTTTATTTATTTATTTATTTATTTTTTGAGTTGGAGTCTCACTCTGTTGCCCAGACTGGAGTGCAGTGGCTGCTCCCGGCCACCACAGCCTCGACCTGCTGGGCTCCAGCAATCCTTCCACCTCAGCCTTCCAAGTAGCTGGAACTACAGGCACGCGCTACCACGCCCGGCTAATTTTTTGATTTATTGTAGAGATGAGGTCTCCCCAAGTTTCCCAGGCGGGTCTCGAACCCGCGGGCTCAGGCAATTGACTCACCTCGGCCACCCAAAGTGCGAGATTACAGGCCACCCAAAGTGCGAGCCCAGCTGTCAATCCCTTTCTTATAGTATCACGATAATTGTTCAAGATCGCTTATGAGTGAGTACATATGTTACTCTGTTCTTTGTTTCTGTGATAGATCACTGAATATGATAGACTCTAAGTTCATCCAAGTTGCTGCGAAGTCCCTATGTTTGTCCTTCTTTATGGCTGCATAATATTCCATTGTGTACATGTACCACATTTTAAAAAATCCAGTCCAGTTTCAATGGGCAGCGTGGTTGGTTCCATGTCATTGCTATTGTGAATAGAGCTGTAACAAACATATGTGTGCAGGTATCTTTTTTTGTAGAATGATTTGCGTTCCTCTGAGTATATTTCCAGTAGGGGGATTCCTGGGTCATATGAAAGGTCAATTTCTAGTTCTTTCAGAAATCGCCACACTGTCTTCCAAAGAGGTTGCACTAGTTTGCATTCCCACCTGCGATGTAGACGTGTTCCTTTTTCTCTGAATCCTCACCAGCATCTGTTGTTGTTTGTTTTATTAATGATGGTCATTCTTCTGGGGTTAGGTGTGATCTCAATGTGGCTTTGATTTGCATTTCTCTGATGATGAGTGAGGCTGAGCACTTTTTCATATATCTGTTGGCTGCCCATATATCTCCTTTTGAGAAGTGTCTATTCATATCTTTTGTCCACCTTTTAATGGGGCTGTTTGTTTTTTTTCTTTTTGGTATGTTTGAGTTCCTTATAGATCCTAGATGTTAGGCCTTTGTCAGATATACAGTTGACAAATATTTGTTCCCATTCTGTGAGCTGTCTCCCTGCTCTCTTGATGTTTTCTTTTGCTCTGCAGAAGCTCGTCAGTTTGATGAGGTCCCATTTGTCTATCTTATTTCTTATGGTATGGGCACTTAGGGTTTTGATCAACAATTATTTGCCATTTCCAATTTCCATAAGGGTGTCTCCTGCATTTTCGATTCTTATAGTTCCAGGTTTTATGTTTAGGTCTTTGATCCATTTAGAGTTAATTTTTGTGTATGATGATAGGTAGGGGTCCTGTTTCAATCTTCTGCATGTGATCAGTCAGTTTTCCCAGCACCATTTACTAAATAGGTTCTCTCCTTAGTGGTTGCTGTTGGAGGCTTTGTCAAAGATGAGTTGGTTGAGAAATTGAGGGTTTGCTTCCAGAATCTCTATCCTGTTCCACTGTCCTATATGCCTGTTCTTGTACCAATAACAGACTGTTTTGATTTCTGTAGCCTTATAATAAAGTTTGAAGTCTGGAAGTGTTATACCCCCTGCTTTGTTTCTTTTACCAAGGATTGTTTTGGCTGTTCACGGTCGTTTATGTTTCCTTATGAATTTCTGCTTTGATAAAGGACTTTGGCAAAGTTTCCATGTACAAAATAAATGTGCAAAAGATAGTTGCATTCTTATACACTAACAACCAGCAGGTGGAGAACCAAATAAAAAGCTCAGATCCCATTCACAACAGCCACCAAAAAAAATGAAATACCTCGGCAACTTCCTAACCAAGGAAGTGAAAGACCTTTACAATGAGAACAACAAAACACTGCTCAAAGAAATCCAAGAAGACACAAACAAATGGAAAAATATTCTATGCTCATGGATAGGAAGAATCAACATTGTTAAGCTGACCATTCTACCAAAGGCAATCTACAGAGTCAATGTAATACCCATTAAATTACCAACATCATTCTTCTCAACCTTGAATATTATTTTTATTCACTTCACATACAAAGGGGGGCTCCAAAAAATTGAATTTACTTATAGAACAAGTCTATTTATTCTAACATGTTTAAACTTCAGTCACCTTCTGGGTACTCTCTGACACAACACACATATCAAAATGACATTTTCCACTACTCAAAACAGTTTTTGAATTTGTCAATTTTGATGCCTTTTAGTGCTACTGCTGTTTTTTGTTGCACCTCTTCCACATCAGCAAAATATTTCCCTTTGAGGATTTTTTTTCATCCGGGAAAGTAAACTAAAAATAAGATGCTCGGAGTGAGAGCTGGTGGATAGGGAAGGTGGGACAAAGGGGTCATGGTCAAAAACTGCTGGACACTCAGCACAGTGTGAATAGGTACATTATTATGGTACAAGAATCAGTCACCTGTTTGCCACAACTCAGGATGTTGCTTCTGCAAATTATAACACAACTGTCTCAAAACTTCCACATTAAAAACTTTGGTTGACCATTTGATCTGGAGGAATAAATTCCAAGTGAACTACAAGTGGCCTGCCCACCAAAAGATAATTTGAATTTTGGGGGGGGTGTTCCTCCTCATATTAGAGAAATAAAAGTGATGATCTCAATGTTGTTTTAATTTGCATGTCTTATCTCAAAGAGATCTCACATACAATTTCTATTTTAAAAGCTGTGATTTGTTTCTGAGTCTCCTGATTAAAAAAGGCAAAGAGAGAAACAAATTGATAAAGAAAGATTATGGAAATGAACTCAGATTAAAATTTAGTTCTATAAAACAAACAGAGGGAAATATTAATGTGGACAAAATCTGTTCCTTTTCAATAACCAAAAATTTCAGGGAAAGAATCCTTCTCCATTCAGTTGCTATTTATCCTTCTGGTTACTTTCTGAAGTATCTATTCCCCAATCAGTCACAGGAGCTGGGGTAAAATATTGATGCACTAATTTTCTCTGATTCCATATATATGGTTGACATAATTTAACATATTCTATTTCATTTGGGGGTAGTGTAAAAGGTAAAAACTCTTTCCTAAGTGTTTGTATTAAAGGTCTAATGCTACCAGAATAAAAAATAAAGTTGCCATTTCCTAAGAGCCAGGCACTATACCAGGTGATTTATATACCCAATTAAGTTTTACGGTTTCACTGCAGAAACTATTAGACCCATTTCACTGATGAGGAAACTGAGGCCGAGAGAGATTTTACTGCACTGGAACCACACAGCTATTAAAAGAATGATCTGAAACTCAAATCCAGTTACCATGTGCTAATGTCAGTGTTCACTCACACAAATTCCACTCATTTTGTATGTCATCTGATATTAATAATATGTGCAGTAATTTGTTATCACTGTTCTTATTTAAACTTCAAGAAAGAAAATTATGATAAAATAGCAAGTTAACATTATCCCAACAAACTATCTTAATTACCTTAGCTGACTAATGTCTACTGTGGTGAAATCAGGGAAAAATAACCTGGGTTTTTATTTTATTTATTTATTTATTTTTTGAGTTGGAGTCTCACTGTCGCCCAGACTGGAGTGCAGTGGCCGCTCCCGGTCACCGCAGCCTCGACCTGCTGGGCTCCGGCAATCCTTCTGCCTCAGCCTTTCACATAGCTGGAACTACAGGCGCATGCTACCACATCTGGCTATTTTTTTTTTTTTTTTTTTTTTT